>NW_020200729.1:57080-71063 GCF_001531365.2 Cynara cardunculus var. scolymus
ATCAACTGCTGGAATTCGAGTTTATCTTAATATTAATGTTTATCCATATGAAAGATAAACCTTATCCGTTAGATAGAATATTTGCTAGAAAGTAGCATTAGATAGTTATCTTCTTAATAGCCGATTAGTATAAATAGGTGATCATATCTATTGTAAAAATAAGGCTTTTACGAGTTGTTTTACATTCATAGATTTATAAAGTAAAACCTTTGAAGCTCAAGACTGTTCATAAATATTCTTATTTTTATTCTCGAGTCTTCATAACTTTCTTCATAAAATCACTATAATTTGGTTATTAATAACTAGTTATTGAGAGATCTTGAATCAACAAACCCAGGGGGCTGCTGCATGTAAACTTCTTCTTGAGGAAGGCAGACTTGACATCCATATGATAGACCTTAAAGCCTTTGTGAGCTGCATAGGCTAGGAATATCCTGATGGCTTCAAGTCTTGCGACGGGAGCCAATCTCTCATCGTAGTCAATCCATTCTTCCTCGCAATAGGCCTTTGCAACAATCATGGCCTTGTTCCTTATGACTATGCCATCTTCGTCCTTCTTCTTTCTAAAGACCCATTTGGTTCCTATGGCCGTCTTCCCTTGCATAATGGACCATACCTTGTTTCTCTCAAACTGGAGTAATTCTTCTTGCATTTCGTCTATCCAATTTGGATCTTGTAGATCTTCATAATTTTTCTATGGTTCTATCATGCTAAGAAAGTTGGCGAAGACGCATCCATTGGCTGTTGCTGATCTCGTCTTTACACCAAATGTTGGATCACCAATGATTTGGTGATGTGTGTGGTCTTTCGTCAACTTGGTGCTTGACTGGGGTTCTAGGGCAACAAGATGCAGTTCTTCATCGACTGATGGAACTGCTTGCTCCCCCTCGAAGAGATCATCTCCAGAGGTAGACTCTGGTTCTGTTCCTTTGTTCTACCACTCCATTCTGTTGTGGGGTTATGGTTGCTGAAATGTTTTGTGTGATGCCTTCACTGATGAGATATTCATTGATTCTGGCATTTTTGAATTCAGTTCCATTGTCGCTTTTAACTTTAATGAGTTTTCATTGTAGAAGGACTTGGAGTCTTTTCATCACCCCAGTGAGTAGGTTAGGAACATCTGATTTCTTCTTCACAAACTCAACCCAGGTGTATCTTGAGTATTCTTCAACTAGTACCAATATGTATTTCTTTCCTGAGAGGCTTTGTGTAGATATAGTCCCACAGAGATCAATATGGATCATGTCCAAGGGTTTGGTGTAGGAGGTTTCTGACTTTGTTCGGTGAGAGGCCCGTTTTAGCTTTCACATCTCGCAGGCTGAGCATAGATGATGTTTTTCAAAGTTGAGACAGAAATACCCTTGACCAGCTTCTGTTTGGCTAACTTTCTTAAGACATCAAAATTCAGATGTGAGAACTTGTGGTGCCATAGCCAATTTTCATCGCTCTTATGGGATACAAGGCAAAGGGTGTCTTGTCCCTCAGAAGATTGACAATCCAGAAGATAGAGATTCCCTTCTCTCTTGGCCTTGATGATGGATTGATCAGGCTTTGTTTTTATGATACAGAACTCTTTGCAGCATATGACTTCAAGACCCTTGTTGCAGAATTGGCTTATGCTTAGTAAGTTGTGCTTCAAACCTTCAACATAAGCCACTTTGCCTTTGATGAGAGTTCCGTATCCCTTGATAGTTCCCTTGCTGTTGTCTTCAAAAGTGACAAAGCCTCTAGATTTTCTAATGAAGGAGGTCAGCTGACTTTTGCCACCAGTCATGTTCCTGGAGAAACATGAATCCATGTACCATGGTTGCACATGCTGGTCCTGCAAGACAAATTAAGCGGTTTTAGGTACCCATTTCTTAATGGGTCCACGTTTGTTAGTAGGAGATACCTCTCTCTTTTGATCACCCTTAGCCTTTGCAGGCTTGGGTTTGTTAGCTTCTTCCTTGCCCTTGGACTTGGGTTTTTTCATGTTTTCATTGGTTTTAACTTTATAGCGATAACGTGTTGGGAGAATATGCAGCGATGTGTCAACATGTGATTCCTCAGGTTTTGTAAAAGAGGTAAACATTGACAATCATTATACTTTGGACATGAATGTCTAACGTTCTTTTTATTCGCTGAAAATGAAGAAGTAAATGCAGGGGATGTAAATCATGTCCTAACATTGGTTGTTTTTACAAACTTCCTATCTAGTTTAGATTTTTTATTTGAGAAGGTCTTGGTCTCTACTTATTTTCTCATGAGGAAGGACAGCTTTTCTTCAGCTGAATGAGAGGAAAAGTGGTGGTTAGATTTCTCAGAGGCAGGCCACTTCTATTTTTGCTCACGAGTAAACTTAATAAACTTAAAGGATATAATAGGGCCTTTTGGGTTATCGTTGGAAGGTTTGATATTTCTCAGCTTTCCCTTTCCATTGTCTAAAGATTTCATTGATGGTGGAATATCAGATTTCATTGAGGGTTTGAAGTTTTGAGGCATCTTGTTCTCAATGATCTTTGGTGATTCATAGATTATCTCTTCTTCAGATTCAGAATCGAGAAAGTCTCTCCCTGATTTCTCGAAATCAAAATTAGCATGGATGTTCGTGGGAGGTGTGGGTTCAGAGGTTGATGCTTCAGAGTGATCTGCTAGAGGATCCATTGTTTCCGACTTAGATGAACTTCCAATGTTCCTTGGTTGGTTCATCGATTCATCAGCTGATGGTTCCTTATTAGGATTCTCCTTTTCATCAATAGTACTTGCTGACGAAGTGGGATTGACAATCAGAGACTCTGATTTAACCATAAGGTTTCCATCGGTCTCTGATTTGGAGGCATCGTTCACTTCATCAGAATTCTTACTTGTACTGCTCTCGTACACCATGTTTTCAAAATCCTGTCTTAAGACGATAGTTTTTCCATCGACTTTAACTCTTTTAAATTTGCTTTTGGTTTCGGGATAAAGTAGGGTTTCTGAATGCATCCAAGTTTGAAAGTGGATTCAATGGTGGATTTCTTTGATTCGATGAAGGAGTCCAATTCATTGAATCCAATCCCTTGAGTGTCCATTTGACCGTTTAACTTTTCGTATCCATCTTGGGCATCCTTGTATTTCTTCATTAGAAGTTCATTGGTTTGAAGCTTCTGGTGAAGAATCTCCCTTTCTTTTTGAAAGAAATATTTGAGAGCTACTGAGTTAAGTCTCTCTGCCTCGGATTCTTTTAAGGCCTTAGTTTTCTTTTATAGGTCTTTAGTTATTCGCTTGTTTATTTACAGAAGCTTTTCTTCCTCTAATTTTTTTAGAGTGGCGATACGAGTCTTTTCCTTAGCAAGTTCGGCTTTTTTTTCGGTTAGAAGATCAGTCTCTCTTTTGTAGAAACTGACTTCTTTTTCCGCTTTAAGTCTTTCAGATTTTTCAACATTAAATTTTTCTTTTAGTTTCAGGAAGTCCTCTAAAAGCTTTATTATCCTTAACTCTAGCTCAGATGGAGCAGAGTTGGTTTCATCGGAGGTAGACTCACATACCTGATCATCAGAGTCGGAGGCAGATTCTGCATTGGACTTGGCCATCAGACATATGAGTGATTTATCTTCTTCATCAGATGAAGAATCAGACACCCAATTTTCTTTCTCAGCCATCAGGCTTCTTTCTATAGGATTATACTTGTATTTATTCTTGTAGTAATCAGCATCCTTTACCAGTCGTCCTCTATATTTTTTGAAAAAATGACCGATTTTTCTGCACCTAAAGCAGCAGAGGTCCTTTTTCCTTCCATCTCTGTCCTCGTTCAACTCCTCTCTTCTATCTTCTCTTATGTCTTCTCTCTCTTCTCTTCCTTCTCTTCTGTCTTCCCTCTGATAAAATTACGATGGCTTCCTTTCATAGGATGGCTGGTACCTTTCCCTCCTGAATTCTCTTCGTTCATAGGGCTTTTTGATGAACTTTTTCTGGAACTGCTTTGTGATCAAGGCCAGAGATTAAGCAAAGGCTTTGATATCATCATCTGATTCAGATGTTTCATCCTCAGAATCTGATTCTACCACCAGTGCTTTCTTTTCTTTCTTCTTGTGGTCTCTGGTGGAGGTCCTTGAAACATCATTTTCTTCAGCTGCAAGAGCCAGGGGTCCACCGATAGGCACTTTCTTCTTCATGATATCGTTCTCTTGTGCAGCAACCGTTTCGTATACGTCACGAAGTGACCAACTGTCTAAGTCCTGATTTGCTTGAAGGGACATCGACAGCTGTGTCCTTTTATCGCCGAGACTTTTAAGGAACAAAGCATTGTTTTCTTTTTTCGTCCTGGATATATCATTTCGACGACATTGATTAATCAATGTGTTGAAACGATCATATGTCTTCTGAATCGGTTCATCAGGAAGAGCTTTGAAGTTTATATATTCGTTGAGACATTGGGCTCTACGATTCTTCTTAGTCTTTGCTCCTCCTTCCAGTTGGCTTGCCAGCTCATCCCAGAGTTCTTTCGTTGTGGAGCATGCATCAAGGGATTGGAAGATTTCATTGGGAATGGCCATAATTATTAGTCTTTTGGCCTTTTTGTCGGTCTCTACCCGCTCTATGTCGTCTTCATCCCAATTCTTCTCATCCTTGGGCATGTAATAGGCAGGAATTTCTGCCATGGTATTTGTTCTTGGGACTCTTGGAACAAGAGTCTGTGGAACGTAGGGACCCTCCATGACAGATCGCAGAAGATTTCTGTCCATCCCTTCCAGAAAGTTCACCATCCGTATCCTCCATTATGGGTACTCTTCTCTTTAAAGAGTTGGAGGTTTGGTGAGGGAACCAACACTATAAACGGAATTCCAGTTGGCCATTAAGATTTTTAGAAGAGAGAAAATTTACGTTTTTAGAGAAGATAGTTTATGAAAAACGTGAATTGAGAGATTTTTTATGATCATTTGATTGAAAAACCAATCAATTGGCTCTGATACCAATTGTTGATCTCAGATCTCTCAATAACACTAATAATTAAGTTAAGAATAACGAAATTATACTGTTTGGATAAACAAAATGATGAACACTCAAGAACAATGTATGAACATTCAAAGGATAAGCTTGAGTGCCAAAGATTTCACTTTATTCCAATGATTGTGAAAAGCGTAGTAAAAATCTTGAATTAGAATAGGCCTAACCACCTATTTATACTAGTAATCTAATAAGAAGATAACTATCTAGTGAGAGACTATTTAGCTAATCTTCTACTTAACAGATAAAGCTTATCTAAAACATGGATAAACATTAGAGCAAGATAAACTTTCTAGAATCCAGCTGTTGATTGGTCATCTCCAGCTGTCTTCCATGGGATATGAGTTCAACCTTATCTTCATATATTCATTGCTTGCCTCTGGTTGAACTGTTGAAGAAAACTCCAAGTGTTAGTACCCAGAGGGGTTATGAAAATGCACTTTCCATCGCATCTCTGGTCAATTCATCGACCCTCCAGTTGTTCTTCAGACTTAGTCATTTTTCCTTGAAGTCTTCCATCGGCCTTCTGGTTCTTCATCACTTGTTTGTCTTCATTACTTAATGAAAATGACAGGGGTAGTTATTGTGAGCTAAAAGAATTGACGAGAGTTGTGTTAGGACTAAAAGATTAGAAAAAAAATCCTGTTCTAACATCTATAATTCGGGCAAACCACGAAATCTATTATTTCTCAATTCGTTGGAGACTAATATTGAAAAAGGCAAAGCCCAAGCCAATTCTTGTCACAACCACACCAACTACTCATTTATCTCTTAGAAGACAAGTGTTTCAATAACACTTAGGACACGCAACTCATAATTTATTAGTTTCTCAATTGGAGAAAATTGATATTGAAAAAGAAGGATATATGTCCCCCCATCAAATCTTTTTGATCACGAATTGAGTCTGATAAATTCGTGTAGTCCACACAGTTTACCTTTTTGAGCCTAATTAGAAGCATCTGTTGCTTTATTCATTTACACTACACAAATTTTGCAATATATATGTTATTTTGCCGTAACATTCATAGATTAGCTTTTCATAAGCTATCGATGATTGAATCGAAGTCACAATGAGATGAACCTTAAAAAGTCTCATATATGAAGTACATTCATTGTACTGAATATATTTGTTATATTCATTGGCTAATCTTTTGTACAATTGTTAACAATTTCATAAGTTGAAATTGGTTATTTTCCCATCTTCAAAATCTGAAAATAATAAAAGAAATAGTCAATTCTGAAGATCGGGAAATTTCAAAGACTTAAGAAGTGTGAATGCAACGATTGTTGATTATTTTGTGCTACAATGTTGAGGGGGAGTTGAATGTGAAGATCTCATCTTAACAAGAGTTTACTAAAAAGAGAAGTTCTTTGAAGAATATTATTTTGAATTTTATTATTGAAGATTGTTTCTATTACAGTTCTTCATTGTGAAAAGAGAAGATTGTTTTTCATCTACATTCGAAGGGGAGAATGTTATGGATGATTTTCTCAAGGAAAGATTCTTTGAAGAATATAAAGAGGAGAATGTTAGAAAATTATCTTGAAGTTGTTAAGAAGTCTTAAAGCACTTAAAGCGTCAAAGTTTCAAAAGGGATTCTAAGGGTACAAATTCTTTCAAGCCTGAATCCAAAGGGGGAGAATGTTAGGATTGAATTTTAGATGTTAATTGTATTCATCCTTGAAAGTTTTATTTGTAAATCTTGAGTGTTTGACTTTGTAGGTCTTTTGTTTACTTGGACTTGTGTATTTTGTGTTGACCTATAAATAGGTCTTGTAAGAGAGTTTTAGTGAGAAGAAGAAAGAGCTCAATTGTAACATTATGTGTAATAGAGAGTTTTAGAGAGAAATATATACCTGTTGACAATTTGACTTTTTCTCTCTAAACTCAACTCATGAAGATTGATTGAAGATTGGGACTATCAAGATCTTTGATTGAAAGTTGTAACACCTTACATCATACATTGCATGTAACCCATACTTCATACACAAGAAATACATGTTTTACACCACTTAGGTCCCAAAGTACAACAAATTATCATACAAAATACATGGTCCAAAACTTCCAAAATACAAATCTTGTACTGATCAACATTCATCTACAAACAAGATACGACATGAACTGATCTTCACACAGATATGCATATAGGAAAATATCACATTTTCCTCTTCTCATTACCATCAACAGTTCCTACAATACATATTTAAGAATACGAAAATGAGGGTGAAGATCATCAAAACTTTATTTAAAATCAACTTTTCATGTATACAAATACATAATCATGTTTACCAGTACCTTTCTGATTCACAAAGCCAATCACTTGACTTATAAATGACATATTAAACCAAATAGGTTACAACCTTTCAGGTTCCACATAACACATCTCTTAAATCTTTTTATCAGAAACAAGGTTTATTCAAAACCTCTAGCCAAAAGGCAGTTATCCTTTCCTTAATAACATCCTTACTATGATTTCCAGTAAGTACCATGATTTTGAATCTTTATATCACAAAGAAATAAAGACTCAAGGGCATTGAAATCTTAAAGGATATAATAGTAAGAGTTATATCATTAAACACACATAAATAGATGCCACCTTTATATCCATAGGCACAACTCTCCTTAATATGACACGCTTATCCCGAAGTACACCTCTCTTTCATATGCCACACTTATTTCTTCATCAAAATTTACAGATTAATTTCAATCAGTAAAGACCGAAGTCACATAAGTCCTGATGAAATATCATCTATATTTTGACCAGATGTATTTTCAAAACAAATATTGAACCCTCTTTCTTTATCATTTTAGAAAGAACAATAGATCAAAAATTTAAACTCATTTGAATAAATCATTCTTTAGTCATAACTGGTCAACTCTCCCCAAAATCAGGTCAATACTACCATTATAATTAAATCCGGTCAAACCTTGGTCGGATTAGACATTCGGACAACACTTTGATAAACACAAGTACCTAATCCGGACGGCATCTTAGCCAGGCTAGGCCGTCTCCAGACAACACGCTAGCCGGACTAGACGTCTCCGAACGGTGCGATAAAACAAGGATACTTGTCCGGATGGCACTACAACCGGATAGAACGCGTATCAAGATGGTACGCTAGCCGGACTAGGCCGTATCTGGACAAAATTCTAGCCAGACTAGACGTCCCCAGACAACTCTCTAACCGTATTTCACACATCAAAATACACTAACTCCTTCTCTGGTCAAAGCTATGACCGGATAACTCTAATTCGGTCAACATTATGACAAGACACATTCTTAATCCGATCAATCATACATTTTCAATATGTAAAACTGAATTCAATCCATAGTAAACGAAATCATATGAATTAAAGGGTTGAACCAGTCACCTTATGTAGTTTTAGCAAATGCAAACCAACTTGATTCTCAATCAAATAAGCAGTCCGGACAAGCCTCTTTCTCAACTCCTTCTCAAGTTTCAAAATGGAAAGAAAGTTAATTGAAAGCCTTTCCTTCATATTTATACCCTTTCTATAACAGGAAGGCAGCTAAACCGGATGCATTGTCCATAAAACACCCATGCATGCATATACATATTCCACATACATTAACCCACGCATGTATATTTAAATCATGTATACATACATATATAATCATGCATATTCACATGCAAACAATCTCATGCATGCATTCACATTATGCATGTATCTTCTAGGCATAAAAATAAACATTCTCACATGATCAAATATCATAATTCATCATGCTTTCATGTAATCATATAACAAATAATCGTGTATTAATTACCTCAGGTGATAAGAATGAACCGGTTATCACATTCTCCACCCCTCAAATGATTTTCGTCCTGGAATTCCTTTAGTCAAAGAGCCACAGATACTCGATTCTCATTTCCGATTCCAATTCCCAGGTTGCCTCTGATCCTTTGTGATACTGAACTTTAACCAAACTGATCTCTTTATTCTGCAACATCTTGGTTTTCCTACCAGTTACTGCTTCTGGGGTTTCTACAAAATTCAGTTTACTGTCTATTTTGTTTTCCAGCAGAGGCACTGCCAGACTTGGATCTACCAAATACTTTCGCAAATTAGACACGTGAAAAGTGTTATGAATCAACCCAAGCTCTTCTGGTAGGTCCAGTTGATATGCAACCATTCTAACCCTCTTATAAGTACCGAATCTGATTACCCCTTTCCATGGCGAAACCTTCAACATCACATAATCCCCTACAAGGAATTCAATCGGTTTACCACATTTATCAACGTAACTCTTCTGACGGTCTTGAGCTGTTTTGATCTTTTCTCGAATTTGCTCAATCTTTTCATAAGTGACTTGAACAATTTCTGGCACAGTCAATTTTATTTCACCCACTTCATTCCAACACAGTGGCGTTCTACACTTACGACCATACAAACCTTCATACGATGCCGCCTGAATGCTGGAGTGATAACTATTGTTGTAGGCAAGTTCGATTAACAACAGATGATCTTCCCATGATCCCCCAAAATCTATAACACATGCCCTCAACATATCTTAAAGAGTCTGAATTGTTCTTTCACTCTGCCCGACAGTCTGTGGATGATACGCCGTGCTCAACCGAATCTGAGAACCCAAAGCCTTCTGAAACTTTCCCAGAATTTTGAGGTAAACCGACTATCTCTATCTGAGACGATAGACAACGGAACCCCATGTCTGCTCATAATTTCTTTAATATAGATCCCTGCCAATCTTTCTAACATATAGTTCTCTTTTATAGGAAGAAAGTGTGCAGACTTTGACAGACGATCTACAATTACCCATATAGCATCATATCCTTTTGGAGTTCGAGGCAATTTCATAATCAAATCCATCGTGATATGATCCCATTTCAATATAAGAATTTCTAGGGACTGAAGACTTCCATAATGTCTTTGATGCTCAACTTTTACTTGTAAACATGTTAAGCACCATTCCACGTACCTTGCTATGTCGTTCTTCAGTCCATGCCACCAATAAAATAGTTTTAGGTCTTTATACATTTTATTAGTGCTAGGATGAATAGAATACCGAGATTTATGTATTTCATTCAAAATAACTCCCTGGGTATTCCATAGCACGGTACCCATATTCTACCATGAAAACACAGAAGATTTTTGTCGTTCTTTTCCAAGGTAGAAAACAATTTACCCAATCATTCTGACTTGAGGTTACCTTTCTTAACATCTTCCCCCTCACACTTTGCAATTTCATAGTGAAAATCTGGCAGTAGACTCATTCTCATAACCACAGCCCTAATTGTACCATTCTTCTCTTTTCTCCTCAAGGGCTCTGCTACCACATTAGCTTTTCCCGGATGGTAAAGGAATTCACAGTCATAATCATTTACCAACTCGATTCATCATCGTTGCCGCATGTTTAGCTCTTTTTGATTGAATAAATGCTGGAGACTTTTGTGATAAGTAAAGATCTGACACTTAGTTCCCAACAAATAATGTCTCCAAATCTTCAAAGCAAAAACCACGACTGCAAGCTCCATGTCATATGTTGGATACTGTTTCTCATGATCTTTCAGCTGTCTGGATGCATAAGCAATTACTTTCCCTCTCAGCATCAGAACACAGCCCAAACCCAGCTTTGAAGCATCACTATAGACAATGAAATCTCTATTCCTTCCAGCAAAGGCAAAACTGGAGCGTTGCACAAACGATCTTTCAACATCTGGAAAGCCTTATGTCGATCTTCTTTCCACTAGAACTGAATGTTCTTCCATGTAAACTTCATAAATGGCACTGTAATCTCGGAGAAATCCTGGATGAATTTCCGGTAGTACCTTGCTAACCCTAGAAAACTATGAACTTCCAGAGGAGTTCTTGGTGACTCGCAGTTTTCTACTGCCTCAATCTTAGCAGGATCAACTTTCACTCCTGCTTCAGATACAACGGGACCCATAAATTGAACTTCTCTTAATTAGAATTCACATTTGAACAACTTAGCGTACAACTTTTCTTTCCTTAGAAGCTCCAAAATCAAATAAAGATGCTCAGCATGCCCTTCCTTTGATTTTGAGTATATAAGAATATCATCGATAAATACAATAACGAATTTATCAAGATATTCACTACATACTCGGTTCATAAGACACATAAAAGCCACATGAGCATTGGTCATGCTGAAAGGCATAACCTAAAACACATGATGTCCATACCGACTCTGAAAAGCGGTCTTGGCAACATCCTCCTACAAAAGTAACTGGCTCCCACCTTTTACTAGTGATATCCTGACCGTAAATCGATCTTAGAAAAGTAAGTGGCTCCCACCAATTGATCAAAAAGATCATCTATTCTTGGTAGAGGATATTTATTCTTAATGATCAGTTTGTTAAATTCACTATAATTAATGCACATCTGTATTGATCCATCTTTCTTCTTGACAAACAGAACTGGAGCACCCGAAGGTAAGGTACTTGGTCTGATGAAACCCTTGTCAAGAAGATCTCTCAACTGACTAACCAAATCTTTCAGCTTTGATGGCGTAAGCTGATACGGTGCTTTCGCCACTAGTGCTGCCCCGGGTATCAGATCTATCCTAAATTCAATAGATCTATCTGACAGTAGACTAGTCAAATCTTTCGAAAAGACTTTTGGGTAGTCACACACAATTGGAATCATCTCTTGCTTATTTTTCTCTTTCTTTGCATCTACCACATAGGCTAGATAACTCTGACATCTATTCTGTATACATTTTCGGGCCTTCAGAATAGATAACAAGTTAATATGGTGATCCTACCGATAACCAATACAGATCATTTTCTTATTACACAAGTCCATTCCCACCACAACATCAAATTCTTTCATTGGCATTGCGAACAGTTGGATTGGCAGCCCACACCCCTCAATTTCAATTATACAGTTTTTAAACACATAAGCAACAGGATCTTGACTATTAGCAGTATCAACAACTAATATATCGTCAAGTGGCACATAAGTCACACATGCAAATCCAACAAATGAAGGTGACATAAACGAATAATTTGCACCCGAATCAAATAACACCTTAGCATGCATAGAATTCAAAAGAAAGGTACCTTTTACAACGTCCGGTGTGGCCTCGACCTCATTCTTTGTCATATGAAATGACCGACCTCGCGCCCCTCCTTGCCCTCCTCTAGGTACATTGGGTTTTCACGAGCACCCGATACATTACTTCCCATGGTCAACTGGGTCGAATATGATCCGGTGAGTTGCAATTACAACATCTTCTAGTAGCCGGACAACTTCTTGATAAATGACCTGCCTCACCACACTTATAACATCTTCTCGGTTCCGCTTTACAATCAACCTAATGAACCTGTCGAAACAGGGCGCAAGCTTTTTCACTAACCTTCTACACATATATGTTATCATATCTTACTAACGTTCACCCTCGATAATCAAATGAAGGTCCTTCCCATTTCCTCTTATCAATAATCTTTCCCTCCTCTTGCATGTTCTTATTTTGTTCAGTAACTTCCGCTGCATCCACAGTTAAGGGAAAAGTGGCAGGGTTCATAGCGATCACAAATTCTCGGATCGAAGGCTTTAAACCCCAAATATGCCTCTCCACCCATCTAGATTTTGATCAAATGTAATGCTCAGCAAATCGGGAGTATTCAATGAAATTTTTGGTATATTCTCGACCCGTTCCAAAACCTTGTTCTAATTTAAGTAAATCTTCCTCCGTCTGTCATACAGCTGTCTTGGGACAGAACTGATCTTTGAATCTGTTCACAAATTCTGCCCAATATAATGTTTGTAAAACATTCGTTCTGGCTAAAGACTCAACTTCCCACCAGAATAAAGCATTGGATTTTAATTCAGAAACAGCAAACCGAAGTTTTTCAGTCTCCGAACACTTAATAGTGTTAAACACAGATTCAATCTCCTTGACCCAACACATGGCTTTAACTGGATCTCTTTCTCTAGAGAAAGTTGGTGGTTGCAAGTCATAAACATTTTGATGTCTCCCTTCTTGCTATGTGTAGCACCCCAAAACCACACATTGCATATAACACATATTTCATATATAGAATACATGTTTTCCCACACAGGTCCTTGATACAAGAGTTTATAATATAAAATACACAGCCAAAAATTTCCAAAAGTACATGCTCTTGCATCCGAGCATCTACGCTTCCAAAACAGCTAAGCATATAGGGAAGTAATTCACATAATACACTTTCCCTTATCATTACCTGCACACATAATTTTGAAAACACAAAAATGAGGGTTAGACATGAATGTCTAGTGAGGTTCCCTTCTATATAATGCAGGGTGAAGATCACCAAAACTTTTATTTCAAATCATTCAACATAAGAAGCAAAAGTAAAAACATACTACTTTGGTCCATCGGGGCTCTGGTTTCAAACAACACTTAGAAAAATATTTCGACAACGAGGACAAGAGCCCCTCTGGTCTCTCTTCCAGAGCTTCTGGTCTTCATGACCAGAGCCTCTTGTTGAACCAACCAGACTTAGAATAAATTTCAAAATCTAAGACCAGAGCTTCTCTGGTCTCTATTCCAGAGCTTCTGCTCTTCACGACCAGAGCCTCTGGTTCCAACCATACTTGGAATATATTTCAACACAGGACCAGAACCCCTCTGGTCTCTCTTCCAGAGCTTCTGCTCTTCACGACCAGAGACTCTGGTTGTACTAACCAAAACTTCACTCATATAAATGATCTTTTAGATAAACTCACAATCAATAAGATAGCCTTTTTCATAAAAAAATAATTATAAAAAGTTCATGTTCGACCAAAGCCTCTGGTTGAACTAACCAGAGGTTCCAGTTCAAAAGACATGACCAACCAGAGTCCCTCTAGTTCAACGCTTAACCAGAGCTTCTCTGGTCTGTTTTTCATGAAGTATAGAAATTCTTTTGAAATAACATTTAAAAACAAAGATTTAAAGAACTAAGCTTGCTTCTCAAAGATATAAAGCTCATTTTCCAAACTAAAAAATTAATAAAAGATTTTGCAAAATGAATTAGTATCCAATATCCTCT
>NW_020200729.1:71222-78289 GCF_001531365.2 Cynara cardunculus var. scolymus
CACCAAGAAGTGAGAACTCCAATCTGTTGTAACTCTAATAGTTATCATGGTAAGAGTTAGGCGATGCTGAGAACGTCCCACCTTATATCCTTCAGATAATCTCCTTTGTATGATGTTCCACCCTTATATCCTCCTTGTCATTAATATGAAGTAGTTCATCCAAAGACAGACCTCAGTGACATGTCAGAGTGAACCTATTTATAATCCTCAAACCAATATTATGGTTCCAACATAGGTTTATACTCAAAACCTTTTATTCTCAAGAACAATTTGTTCTCCCAAAACAGTTTAAAACTCTTGTTTTTCTGTAAACTCTTTCAAACTGTTTTAAAAAAAACCCGAATACTATTTAATTCTCTCCAAAACAATTCCAACAATAGATTCAAACAGCAACTTCTCAAGGCTGTTGAAGAACACAAATCTGTTTCATATTTATCAAAACCAGATTCCAAAATAACAACATCATAAAACTGTTAAAAACAGTTTATCATCCTATCTTCAAAAACCAATATCAAAACTCAACAGTTGATACACAAATATATGAGGAAAATAGTTTCGAAACCACTCACAGTTTATAATCAGCGGTAGTTTAAAAACTCACCTTATCAAACAAATTTCTTGAAGATAATCACACAGCAAAAGCTTTAATCTTAGCACAGAGTCTTCAAGAATACTTTTCACCGCCACAAACTTTCTTTCTCTTTCAATTGAAATGATAAGATAAAATCTTATCTTTTATTTCTTYAAATACTCTCACCAAGGCGGTGAAGATTATTTTAGTTATAAAAACTCAAAGGCGGTGAAAGTTTCCTCCAATAGWAATAATCTTGGGCGGTGGTTTTGCATTATAAAATTCATGATTTCTTAACCATGAAGATATAAGTTTTTCAATAATAAAATAATGATTCCACCTGAATCATTTAAACACAATAAACACCACCTCATGTATGCTTCACACCACATGCGTACATGTATAAATCATTTATGGCATGTCATCTTTTCACATATATGCATACACAATATCATGTATTTCAACTTAGACATGCATATTTCACGTAATTCACATAATAAGCATGTATAAATTACCTCAACCCAGGTTATGTGAAACCCGGTTACAACATTCTCTCCCCTTAAAAGAATTCCGTCCCGAAATTCATTCAAATAACCATGGATATTTTTCTTTCATTTCTGATTCTAATTCCCATGTTGCTTCTGATCCTTTGTGAAATCGCCACTGTACCCTTACTAGGCTTATTTCCTTGTTTCTCAACACACGGGTTTTGTGGTCGGTTATAGCTTCTGGAGTTTATACAAAATTTAGTTTGTCATCCAACTTAATCTCCGTAAGTGGTATTGCCATACTAGGATCAGCAAGGCATTTCCTTAGGTTTGACACATGGAAAGTATTGTGAATCAAACTAAGTTCCTCTGGTAATTCCAATTGGTAAGCTACTGGTCCAACTCGTTTACAGATTTTGATTGGACCAATATATCTTGGACTGAGTTTACCTTTCTTCCCAAATCTCATAACTCCTTTCTAGGGAGAAACTTTCAACATTACTAAATCATTTATGCAAAATTCAATTGATTTTCTGTGCTTATCTGCATAGCTTTTCTGACGATCTTGAGATGTTTTGATTCTTTCCCGAATCTGATCAATCTTTTCAGAAGTTACTTGCACAATTTCAGGGCTTGTTAATTGTTTCTCACCCACCTCATTCCAACATACAGGGGATTGACATTTCTGACCATACAACACTTCTTATGGAGCCGCTTTGATGCTGGAATGATAGCTATTATTGTATGCAAATTCTATTAATGGAAGATGATCTTCCCATGATCCTCCAAAATYTATGATGCAAGCYCTTAGCATATCTTCAAGTGTCTGAATTGTTCTTTCACTTTGTCCGTCTGTTTGAGGATGATATGTTGTACTTAATCGAATTTGAGATCCTAATGCCTTTTGAAAACTTCCCCAGAATTTCAATGTAAATCTGCTATCTTTGTCCGAAATGATAGATAGTGGAACTCCATCTCTTGTCACAATTTCCTTAATATAAATCCGAGCCAACTTTTCTAATGAATAACTCTTTTTCATCGGTAGAAAGTGCGCAGATTTGGATAGACGATCCACTATTACCCATATGGCATCATATCCTCTTGGGGTTCTGCGTAACTTCATAATAAAATCCATTGTGATATGATCCCATTTCCAAACAGGAATTTCTAAGGATTGTAGTTTTCCGTAGGGCCTCTGATGCTCTATCTTTACTTGTAGGCATGTCATACATTTCTCCACATACCTTGCTATGTTTTTCTTTAGTCCTGGCCACCGATAAAAAGTTTTCAAATCCTTATACATTTTATTAGTACCTGGATAGATGGAATATCGAGATTCATGGCTTTCCCTCAGAATTATATCGCGAATATTTCCATAAWRTGKTATCCAGATTCGTCCTTGAAAGCATAGTATTTCTTTGTCGTTCTTCTCTAGGTTAGCAATCATTTTTCCCAATCTTTCGCTTTTCAAGTGACCTTCTTTAACAGCCTCAACATGACACCTTTGAATATCTGTATGCAAATCTGGTCTCACATCTATTTTCATCGCCACGGCTTTGATAATTCCTCCTCTTTCTTTTCGGCTTAATGCATCAGCTACGACATTAGCTTTCCCTGGATGGTAAAGAATTTCACAATCATAGTCGTTGACTAGTTCTATCCATCGACATTGCCTCATGTTTAACAATTTCTTGTTGAACAAATGCTGAAGGCTTTTGTGATCTGTATAAATCTTGCACTTTGTTCCCAGCAAATAGTGCCTCCAAATTTTTAAGGCGAATACTACAGCTGCTAATTCCTTATCATGTGTTGGGTACTRTCTCTCATGATCTTTCAATTGTCGTGATGCATATGCAATTACCTTTCCCTTTTGCATTAAAACATAGCCTAAGCCAAGCTTCGATGCATCACTGTACACAACAAAGTCTTCTGCTCCATCGGGTAGAGATAGAACTGGTGCACTACACCAGCGATCTTTCAGGGTTTGGAACGCCCTTCTTTGTTCTTCAGCCCAATGAAACTTGATATCTTTTCGAGTCAACTTGGTCAGAGGTACCGCTATTTTTGAAAAGTCTTTAATAAATTTGCGATAATAACCGGCCAAGCCHAGAAAACTTCTGACTTCTGAAGGGTTTMTTGGTGCATCCCATTTTTCTACTGCTTCRATTTTTGATGGATCCACTTTGATTCCTTCTTGTGACACAACATGGCCAAGGAATTTAACTTCCCTTAACCAAAACTCACATTTTGATAACTTGGCATACAACTTYTCTTYCCTTAWGAGACTTAGAAYCAGGTGAAGATGTTCTGCATGTTCTGCTTCTRATTTGGAGTATATCAAGATGTCATCGATGAACACAATAACAAACTTATCAAGATATTCTTTGCACACCCTGTTCATCAGGTCCATGAAGGCTGCTGGTGCATTTGTTAGGCCAAAAGGCATAACTAGAAATTCATGATGTCCATATCTTGTTCTGAATGCAGCTTTTGGGACATCTTCTTCTCTAACCTTTAGTTGATGATATTCGGATTGCAGATCAATCTTTGAGAAGTAACTGCCCCCAACTAATTGATTAAATAAATCATCAATCCTGGGTAATGGATATTTATTCTTAACTGTCATTTTGTTAAGCTCCCGATAATCTATACACATTCTCATTGACCCGTCCTTCTTTTTAACAAATAAAACCGGAGCTCCCCAAGGTGAAGTACTTGGTCTAATAAAACCCTTGTCAAAAAGATCCTTCAGTTGAGTCACCAATTCTTTCAACTCTGATGGGGCTAATCTATATGGTGTTTTGGCTACGGGTGCTGCCCCAGGTATCAGGTCAATTATAAATTCGATAACTCGGTCTGGTGGAAGATTAGACAAGTCATTGGGAAAGACTTCTGGGTATTCTTTGACAATTGGCATATGTTCTAACTCTTTCTCTTCTCTGTTTACATCAATAACATAAGCCAAAAATCCCTGACATTTCTTCTGTATACACTTACTAGCTTTCAATATGGAAAGAAGACTAGTATGATAATCTCGGTGATCACTATCTATGATGACTGTTCCTTTGCCTGGCAGCTTAATTTCAATCTTCTTTTGGTTACATAAAATAGCTGCCTGATTTTTAGCTAACCAATCCATACCCACCACTACATCGAATTCTTTCATTGGCATAGGGAATAATCGGATAGGCAACTCACAACCCTCGATGGAAATGGTATATTTTTCGAACACATAAGCAAMMATTTCTTGACTATTAGCGGTGTCAACCACTAACTTTTTGTCAAGAGGAACAAAAATTAAGCATGCAATTTCAGCAAAAGTAGGGGATACGAATGAAAAGTTTGCTCCCGAATCGAATAGCACTTTAGCATATACGGAGTTGATGGAATAGGTACCTGTTACCACGTTTGGAACTGCCTCTGCCTCATTTTTAGTCATCTGGAAAGATCGTCCTTGCGCCCTTCCTAACCCTCCTCTAGTCATATTTGGTCTTCCTCGACCACTTGTTGTACTATTTCCCAAACTTAGTTGTGGAGTTTTGAGCTGTGGGCATTGGTCTTTAAAGTGATCTGGTGAATTGCAATTGAAACATCTTTTATTCATTGGACAGTGTCTCGATGAATGTCCAATCTCACCATAATTGAAACATTTCATTGGTTCTGGTTTGCATTCTCCTTGATGATATTGTCGACACCTAGGACAGATCTTTTCCATCGACCTCTGCACTGGTTTGTTGTTGAACTTAAAAGACTTGGATCCTCGATATCTTGTTGAAGATCCTTCCCATTTCCTCTTTTCCATTTGTTTTCCTTCATCGCTTCTATTTTTATTTCTTTCTGTGACTTCAGTTGCATCCATTGCCAATGAAAATGTAGTAGGATTCATTGCTATAACAAATTCTCTAATCGAGGGTTTCAAACCCCTGATATATCTCTCAACTTTTCTTGCTTCTGTGGATATGTAATGCTCAGCAAATCTAGAATACTCTATGAATTTTTCTATGTATTCTCTAACTGATCCAGAGCTTTGTTCTAACTTCAAGAAATCCTCTTCCATTTGTCTAACGCTGCTTTGGGAAAAAATTGTTCCTTAAATCTGTTCACAAATTCTGCCCATGACAAAGTTTGCAAAAAATCCACCCTTCCAAGAGACTCTATTTCCCACCAATACAAAGCATTAGATTTTAGAACTAATATAGCAAACCTGACTTTGTCGGCTTCTGGACAACGTATGGTATTGAATACTGATTCAATCTCTTTTATCCAACACATAGCTTTAACTGGATCTCGCTCACCCGAAAAAGCTGGTGGTTTGCATGTCAGAAACATTTTAATATCCCCTCCTCTTGTGTTTGGTGTTGGTATGGAAGAATTTATCTCTAGTCGTTCTGTTTCCACCCTTGTAGGCATTCTCAATATTGATGTTAAGGTTTCTCTTAACTTTCCCATTTCTTCAGCCAGCATATTTCTGGTTACAAATTCTGGCTGTGGTGCTGGTTCTGGATTGTTATCCCCATAATTGGATTCTACTTGATTACCATAGCCTTCTGATTGGTGATTTATTTCCCTTGTTTGATTGCTCCCTCTTCCCCTGCCTCTTCCTCGTGAGGTACTAATAGGGGCTTTGATGGGAGAATTTTCTACTTCACTAAGATCAGGATGGGCTAGTCTTTGTGATCTTCTGGACCGACTTGCCATCTGTAGATATCAAGGTTAAAACACACATTTTTCACATTCCCAAATATAATAAAGTGTCCAAGTTCAAAATTACATTGGCCAGATGTAATCCAAAAATACCTTACACACTGACCTCTTAACTTATCATATTTATTTCAAAGGTTCTAACTATGTCTGGGACCCTAATATACAATAGAATAGTTTAAATGTGGGCATCATCATGCAATTGATTACCTAAATCCCTTAAACTTAGGCTCTGATACCAATCTGTAGCACTCCAAAACCACACATTGCATATAACACATATTTCATATATAGAATACATGTTTTCCCACATAGGTCCTTGATACAAGAGTCTATAATATAAAAYACACAGCCCAAAAATTCCAAAAGTACATGCTCTTGCATCCTAGCATCTACGCTTGCAAAACAGCTAACCATATAGGGAAGTAATTCACAAAATACACTTTCCCTTATCATTACCTGCACACATAATTTTGAAAACACAAAAATGAGGGTTAGACATGAATGTCTAGTGAGGTTCCCTTCTATGTACTGCAGGGTGAAGATCACCAAAATATTTATTTCAAATCATTCAACATATGAAGCAAAACTAAAAACATAATGCTTTGGTCCATCGGGCCTCTGGTTTCAATCAACACTTAGAAAAATATTTCGACAACGAGGACCAGAGCCCCTCTCGTCTCTTTTCCAGAGCTTCTGGTCTTCATGACTAGAGCCTCTGGTTGAACCAACCAGACTTAGAAGATATTTCAAAATCTAAGACCAGAGCCTCTCTGGTCTCTCTTCTAGAGCTTCTGCTCTTCACGACCAGAGCCTCTGGTTCCAACCATACTTGGAATATATTTCAACACAGGACAAGAACCCCTCTGGTCTCTCTTCGGAGCTTCTGCTCTTCACGACCAGAGCCTCTGGTTGTACTAACCAAAACTTCACTCATATAAATGATCTTCTAGATAAACTCTCAATCAATAAGATATCCTTTTTCATAAAACAAAATAATTATAAAAATTTCATGTTCGACCAGAGCCTCTGGTTGAACTAACCAGAGCTTCTGGTTCAAAAGACATGACCAACCAGAGCCCCTCTAGTTCAACGCATAACCAGAGCTTCTCTGGTCTGTTTTTCATAAAAAGACTAAGTATAGAAATTCTTTTGAAATAACATTTAAAAACAAAGATTTAAAGCACTAAACTTGCTTCTCAAAGATATAAAGCTTATTTTCCAAACTCATAAATTCATAAAAGATTTTGCAAAATGAATTAGTATCCAGTATCCTCTGATTCTATTATGAGGGTCAATCAGAGCCC
>NW_020200729.1:79684-81115 GCF_001531365.2 Cynara cardunculus var. scolymus
GTAAGTCTTGGACTTTTGAGCGGTTTATTTCTACAATCGTATATATCTTGGACGGTATTAAATTGAACGGTGTTTGACTTTGATCGGTTTAATTGTTTGATTTTTTGATCGGTTTAATAAGTTTGACTTTTTGATCGGTTTAATTGTTTGATTTTTTGATCGGTTTAATTGTTTGATTTTTTGATCGGTTTAATAAGTTTGACTTTTTGATCGGTTTAATTGTTTGACTTTTTGATCGGTTTATTAAGTTTGACATTGTGATTGGTTTAAAATCTTACTCTTTGTGCGATTTATCTTTGTGCGGTTTATGTCCATGTGTTGCCCGGATTTCTAATCCGGATAACTTGATAATTTTGTCTATCTTTTTGACCGGACTTGTAAACCTGATAAACTTGTGCGGATTCCGGACAAGTGCTTGTGTTTAATTGTCTAAGTGTTGAATGTGTGCTTATTCAAGTTTACACTTTATCGGATATATTTTTTTTGTAAACTGATCTTTTAAATTCAAACTTTGAACTGCAGTTGATCCTATTTTTCATACAAACTGAAAAAGCTGAGTTCAAAAGAAGCAATGGCTATTGGTACTGATACCAAGCCACCAGTTATTTTTCGTGGTGACTATAATCAATGGAGAGACAGATTTCTGAACTTAATTGAAAGGATGAAAGAAGGAGATCTAATCATGAAATCTCTAATGGAAGGTCCTGCTGAATTCTTTATAGAGATAGAATCTGAAACAGTAGTAGGCATACCTGTACAGAAAGTTCCTAAACTGAAGGAACATTATTCAGCTGAAGAGAAAGAAAGAGCCCATGCTGATGTGCTTTGCAAATCTTACATGATGCAAGCACTAACTAATGACATCTACACCAGTATTGACATCTACAAATCATCTGGTCACAACATGTGGGTTCAGATACAAAAGATGATGATGGGTTCGAAAGTTGGAACTCAACTGAAGATTACAAATTGTGTTTCTGCATATGAAGAATTCAAGGCTAAAGAAGGAGAAATCCTTGATGATGTCTATAACAGACTTGCCAGACTGCTAAACGAGYTGACAAAGAACRGAATTTCCAAAACTACTATAGAGATAAATGTTAAGTTTCTTAACAATCTCCAATCARAGTGGAAACCATTTGCTAATCATATCAGATTTAACAAGCAGTTATCTAATATTGATATTCATTAAATATATGAAACTCTGAAATAGAATGAGCAGGATGTTTTGGAGATCCGTAATGCAAAGAAGAAAGAGAAGGAAGTTGCTGATACTTTGGCTCTCATATCTGAGAGAAAGGAGAAGAAATACAAAACCAGATTTGGAAAGAAAGTTAAAGAAGTTAGTCAATCAAGTGAGTCTGAGTCAGAAGACAGTAACAGCTCAGAATCTCCTTCTGAAATGTCAGAAATAAAGCAAGCAATGGCAAT
>NW_020200729.1:86628-87873 GCF_001531365.2 Cynara cardunculus var. scolymus
GGATTGTGCGGATATTAAATCGATTGAATTCATTTGAGCCTTTTCTATTTCTAAGTCTTTAAATCGTTTAATCCTTGAGCGGTTTAATTTCCTTTGTTGAGAAGTTTATTCTTAATCCGATTAACCTTTGAACTGTTTAATCCTAAATCGGACGTGTCTTGACCGGTGTTCATATAAACCCTACATGCCTTGAGTGGTTTATTATCCGGATTAATACTTATATTTTATTCATTCCATAAGCCGGACACCTCTTGACCGGTTTATCTCTAATCCAGATATGCTTTGAGCGGTTTAGCATATGAACGGTTTTTGACCTTTGACTATAAATAACCGTCTTATTTTTCATTTTTACTTTTTACATTCCTACACTGTTCATCATCGTCTCCGCTCAAATCTGGTTCTTAGATACAATCTCTCAATCTCGTTTACTGTTCATCACATCTATTCAAGGTTTCGAATCGATCATTTGATTTCTTTTGTTATTCGTTGATTGTTTCGATTCTTATTGATATTATGGACTGATTTGACTTAAAATGAACATAACCTTCATAATCGATCCTATAACACTCTAAATAACTCAGATTAGACATTGTATTTTGGTGTATTTTGTATATTTTTAGATTACGAGTGAGTGCGTATTGAGTATTTTGCGTGATTTTTTGTTTATTTTGCCTATTTTGTGATTGTATTTGTGTCGTGTTTTGAACGGATATCTCACCGGACAAGGTGATCGGACTTTAATCCGATCAACCTTTAAAYCGGTTGATGTTTGTCCGGTTTAAGACTTAGTCTTTGTGTCTGATTTTGTCTTGTTGTCCGGACTTCTAATCCGGACACAATTATTTTTGGTCTTAAGTGTTTGTGTGTTGTCCGGACTACTAATCCGGTCAATCCGTTTTTAAAAATTTTTCCAAGTGTTTTGCGTTCATTTTATTATTTTAAATTTTTTTTTCGTAATTTTGTGTGTGTAATTTTTTTTATTATTTTCTTTTGTTTTGTATTTTTTTTTGTGTGTGTGTGTGTGAATTTTTTTAAATTCAATTTCACTGAAATAAAATGGGTACTAATATTTTAGAATTTTTACAGGTAAATGGCGGATCCTAGACATCAGTCTGACGAGGAATCTCATGTTCCCTCTGTCAGATCTGACAACATACCAGCCCATTTACCTAACCAACCCATAGCCTCTGAAACCCTTTTTCCTCAGATCCAATATCTTGAAATTAAACCGAATAACCATAACTT
>NW_020200729.1:90543-95596 GCF_001531365.2 Cynara cardunculus var. scolymus
CTCTACTACTCTGGGTGGGGAGCAGGATTTTGGTGAAGATTTTGATAATATTGACGAATCAACTGGAATTTATTTTGATTTTGAAGCTGACTTAGATGAAGAAGATCCAGCTTTTCCCGTTCAAGCTGATAGTCAGACTATTCCAGAATCGTCTACTGCTGCTTTACCTGATGTGCCTGAAGTAAGTGCTCAAAGAAAAACTGTTGATCCTACCGAGATTTGTTCAAAGAATTACATTCCTTTCCACATCAGAGCAAACTTTTTTTGTTATGATCGTGAAAGAATCCGAGAGCCGTACTTGGAAGATATCTACTTTGGGATCTTCATTCGTCACAGAAAATTGCTTAGTGCTGACARAGTTCTTGGAATTCACAAGAAGCCAAAAGATTATCGAATTGAATATCGTCACTTTTTGAAAGCCAAGTGTCAGCCTATCAGTCAAGTTCGTACAAAACATAGAATCGTCACGATAAAATAAATTGATGCTCAGAAACTGTTAAGAATCTAGTATCCTGTGTTTACAGTTACAAGGCAGGATGGCCAGATCTGGAGATTCAGCGAAGCTGATTTCTCGAACTTATATTTGGATGACCTCGAATACATGTASTTCGAACTCAAGAACATGACRATTAGAAAGGAAGGAGAACTGGTAGCTCTGGATGCTATTAAGAGATTCATTCGAAATCATGTAGAGCTGTCAATGGTCATTGATATTCAAATGGGTCTTGAAGACAGTCAACGAATCATCAACCTCAAAAGACTAAATCAAGATTTACAAGACATTGAAGGGTATCCAGTTTACATGGTGCTTGAAAGTCCAGAATTTGGGGTTATCTACTTTGCTCAACTTCAAGTCAAAAAGTTCATGAGATTCAGTGAGTTGAACAAGTATTCTGACGGTACGATCAAGCTTGTAAGGAGGGCACTTGATTTGAAGAGGGTGATCGACGAAAAGGCTGTGGATCTGAACGGATGAATGCCAAAGAAAGATACTTGCTTGTCAATGCAATAAATTTGCTCGAGGAGAAGATTCAGTACAGGAATGCTTTGAGAAGGTTAGAGAAAATACTTGGACGGCGCAAAACGAAATTCACAAGGGTGCAAACTTGAATTCAAAGGGGGAGAATGTTGGGTTCAAGTTAGTGCTTTAATGTTGTATTCAAGTTTCTCCTTAGTGTAATTGTTTTGTAATAGTTTAGCCTTTACAATTTCCTAGTATAAATGGTGATTTCCTAGTAATTGTCATTAACAATTGTCATTAGCAGATTGATCAAGATTAGTGCTGTAATATTCTCTCTCTATCAATCTAATCATCATTTGTTCATATTCTTTCCGTCTTTGATGTTTATCATGATTGTTGAAGATTGCTTAATGTTTGTATGATTTCTGGGACTATCAAAAACCAATATCAAAACTCAACAGTTGATACACAAATATATGAGGAAAATAGTTTCAAAACCATTCACAATTTATAATCAATGGTAGTTTAAAAACTCACTTTATCAAACAGATTTCTTGAAGATAATCACACAGCAAAAGCTTTAATCTTAGCACAGAGTCTTCAAGAATACTTTTCACTGCCACAAACTTTATTTCTCTTTCAATTGAAATGATAAGATAAAATCTTATCTTTTATTTCTTTAAATACTCTCACCAAGGCGGTGAAGATTATTTTAGTTATAAAAACTCAAAGGCGGTGAAAGTTTCCTCCAATAGTAATAATCTTGCGCGGTGGTTTTGCATTAAAAAATTCATGATTTCTTAACCATGAAGATATAAGTTTTTCAATAATAAAATAATGATTCCACCTGAATCATTTAAACACAATAAACACCACCTCATGTATGATTCACACCACATGCATACATGTATAAATCATTTATGGCATGTCATCTTTTCACATATATGCATACACAATATCATGTATTTCAACTTAGACATGCATATTTCACGTAATTCACATAATAAGCATGTATAAATTACCTCAACCCAGGTTATGTGAAACCCGGTTATAACACTATGTGCAATCGGAACAGAGGGATTTACTTCCACTCTCTGTTTCAACCCTAGCAGGTATCCCCATAATAGATGTTAAGGTTTCCCTTAGCTTTCCATTTTTCTAGCAAATATCTAGTTATATATTCTGGCTGAGGCATCTGCTGTTGGTTGACATTCGCAGAGTGAGATTCTCCATGCTCAGGATGAGTCTCAGTCTAACTCCTTCCCTGGGCCTGGATTCTACCTCGGCCCCTACCTTTGGTTCTTCCCCTACCTCTACTCCCATAAGTAATTGTTGGAGGATTGACAAGAGATTCCTCTCTTTCCTCATACTCAGGGCCAACAATCATCTCAGATCATCGTGTTCGGCTAGACATCTACAGATTTAAATGTCAATAATCACGTATTCGCATTCCTAAATATAATGAAGCATCCAAGTCCAGATATGTACCTCTAAATTCATAATTACACTAGCCAGAGGTAATTAGAATTTACTTCACACACGATTCTTTTAACTCATCATATTTATTCCCAATAGTGCTAATTATGTCCGGGGACCCCTAACATGCAATGAAATAGTTTAAGTCTATGTATCATGCATTTTAAATACCTAAATCCCTTAAACCCATGCTCTGATTCTACTCTGGAACACCCCATATCATACATTGCATGTAACACATACTTCATTCACAAGAAATACGTGTGTTATACCACTTAGGTCCCAAAGTACAAGAAACTATCGTACAAAATACATGGACCAAAAATTCCAAAATACAATTCTTGTACCGATCAACATTCATCTACAAACAAGATACAACTTGAACTGACCTTCATAGAGATATGTATATAGGAAAATATCACATTTTCCCCTTCCCTTTACCATCAGCAGTTCCTTCAATACATATTTAGAAATAGGAAAATGAGGGTTAGACCGGAAGGTCTAGTGAGATCCTTTTTTCATGTAATTGCAGGGTGAAGATCACCAAAACTTTATTTAAAATCAACTTTTCATCTAAACAAATACATAATCATGTAATCCACATTATCGATACCTTTCTGATTCCCAAAGCCAATCACTTGACATATAAATAACATGTTAAACCAAACAGATTAGAACCTTTCAGGCTCCACATAACACATCTCTTAAATCATTTTAATAGAATCAAGGTTTACTCAAAACCTCTGGCCAAAAGGCAGTTATCCTTTCCTCAATAACATCCTTACTATGATTTCTAATAAGAACCATGATCCTAAATCTTTAAATCACAAAGAAATAAAGACTCAAGGGCATTGAAATCATAAAGGATATAATACTAAGAGTTATATCATTAAACACATATATACAAATGCCACCCTTATATCCATAGGTACACCTCTTCTTGATATGCCATCCTTATCCCAAAGTATACCTCTCCTTGATATGCGACCCTTATCCCAAAGTACACTTCTCCTTGATATGCCACCCTTATTTCTTCATAAAAATTTACAGATGAATTTAATCTATAAATGTAAAACCCAAAAATTTCGAGGAATAAAATAAGGCATCTTTATTATTATTTCTATTTTATTTATGAATATATATATGTTAAATAAAAGTTAGAAATTTGAAATAAGTCAAATTTGTTTACGGCTGATACTGAAGGCTCCAATTCGAGGGGGAGCCTGCTGCCAACTGGGGAGAAGCAGCAGAGGATCAGGCGGTGCCTGGTCCATAAGAGGAAACTGTGACCTGCATGGTTGCAGGCTGTGGAAGAGAGCAGTTCCCAGCCCAAGACTCAGGATTCTGCCGATTTGGTCAACTAATAGGCCAAATCGTGTGAGTATAAATTGAGGGCACCAGGTTAAGGTAGTTATTCTTTTGGGAGAAGAAGGGAATCGTTGAGATTGAAAGAGATAAGCCAGAGTTCAAACCAGCAAGAAACGCCCTGCTTCCCGTCGTTTAGAGGTAAACACTCAACCAAATTTATGATTTAAACGATGTTTAGGCGTGACTTTGGCCCTGCATAGAACCCTAGAATGTGTTTTAGGGTTCAATTTCAAGGTTTGGATTTCTTTTGTTAAACACGCTGTATCGCATCCTGCTTAGAAGCCACCTTAGAGAATGCTACACAGAAGCTCTGTATCATGTTAGACAGAGGCTCTGCGTTAGAGCTTTGTGTCAAGTTATGTTAGACAGAGGCTCTGCGTGAGGGCTCTGTGTCAAGTTATGTAAGACAGAGGCTCTGCATGAGAGCTCTGTATCAAGTTGTGTTAGACAGAAGCTCTGGAGGAGGGACCACAGAGGGGCTCTGGTCCTTGGTACCGAATTATTTCCAAAGGCTCGATCGCAGAAGGCTCTGGTCAATACCACAGAGGCTCTGGTCGTGGGACCAGAAGCACTGTGAAAGAGACCACAGAGGGGCTCCGGCCCTTGGTGATTGTATTATTTTCTTATGATTTGGACCAGAGGCTCTGGTCGTGAGACCAGAAACTCTGGAAGAGATAGACCACATAGCTCTGGTTGATACCACAGAGGCTCTGATCCTCTCCAAGACTTAGCACAGAGGAAGCCTTGGAGTTTCATCCTTAGCCCCGATGGTTCGATAAGACTTTAGAATAGCAAGCGAATAGTTAACCGTAAGATGACTTTTATAGTCTTTCGAGGAATTTATCATTTATGTACTATTCGCTAATATAAATTGTAGTTTACCAGTCAGCGCCGTTAACTAAGCAATCAACGCTATCAGGTGAGTCTTCATGAGACTTACAATGGGATGCATACCTATGTACAAATTTATTTTCAAGCACTATACGATTTATATGATGATGGTACAAATGCATGATGTTTCAGTTTACATACATGATATGTTTTACATATATGACGTTTTTATGATCAGTTGCATGCTATGTGTTTAATCAGTTTTCGAATAACTCTAGCATGCTTTTCCATACCAAAGTTTGATGATTTAAGGGTGGGCATTTGACCAGTAAGTCACGACCAGTATAAAACACTACCCGGACAAGTGGGTGATAAGTTAAAATTGTGATACCCAGGGCGTGTTGGTGACTAATAAGT
>NW_020200729.1:95623-106968 GCF_001531365.2 Cynara cardunculus var. scolymus
AAGTATCGACCCAGGGCGTGTTTGTGACTAAATGACCCATACCAGACAGATAATTTATGAGATCTCATTTCTTGCAGTGTTGCATGTTTTCAGAAATTGCATGCTACGTGGTACAAAGTTTACAAGTTGAAATGTATGACGTACAATGATTTTATACACGAAAACCATGAACTCACTGAGGTTTATAAGCTGACTATAGTATGCATCTCAGGCCCAGGTAGTTCGAGGACGGATAAAGGCGAAGGACATGCTTAGAGTGTTGCTTATTATCATCTCATTTTAGTCTTTTGTCTAAGATACGCTGTAATGATCTGTTGTAACTTAACCCCAAGAGAATGTGGGTTTGAACTTAAGTTAAATTTGATGATTCAAAGACTTCCGCTGTAATAGTTTAAATGGTTTTAATTTAGCTATTATTTTGGTGTATCTATTATGGTAAAATGTTTTAGATTACATAACAACTCTCTTGAGAAAAATGAGGGTGTTACAATAAAGACCGAAGTCACATAAGTCCTAATGAAATATCATCTACATTATGGCATGTTAGCCGGGCTAGGCCGTCTCCGGACGACACGCTAGCGGGACTAGACGTCTCCGTATGGCGAGATAAAATAAGTGATACTTGTCCGGACGACACTACAACCGGATAAAACGCATATCAGAACGGTAGGCTCGTCAGACTAGGCCATATCCAGATTGCACGCTAGCTAGACTAGACGTCCCTAGACAACTCTCTAACTGGATTTCACACAACAAAATACACTAACTCCTTCTTCGGTCAAAGTTATGACCGGATAACTCTAATCCAGTCAACATTGTGATCGGACACATTCTTAATCCGATCAATCATACATTTTCAATATGTAAAACCAAATTCAATCCATGGTAAATGAAATCATATGAATCAAAGGTTTGAACCACTCACCTTATGTAGTTTTAGCAAATGAAAACCAACTTGATTCTCAGTCAAATAAGCAATCCGGACAAGCCTCTTTCTCAACTCTCTCTCAAGTTTCAAAATAACATGAAAATTTATTTGAAAGCCTTTTTTCATATTTGTACCCTTTCTATAACAGGAATGCGGCTAAACCGCATGCATGCTTCATAAAACACCCATGCATGCATATACATATTCCACATACGATAACTAGATCCTGATTATCACCCGAGGTATTTATTACGTGATTAATTGATAATGTGAATACATGCTCACATGAATCTAATATGTGTGTATGTGTATTTTATGCATGGGAATATATGCATAATATATGAATGCATATATATACGATGTAAATATATGTATGATATTAATATGTATGTGTGTATGTATGCATGAATTCTATGTCAATACATAAAATGGTAATATGCCTAAATATGAAACAATATGTGCGCGTGTGTGCATAAGTTTACATGCATGTATGGGTGGTTTAATTGTATGCATGAGTATGTTTTGAAATGCATCTATGCGAGGATGTTGATTAGCCGACTTTCCTATTAAGGAAAGCATAAATAGACGGTGAAGTTTCAAAATGAAACTCTTGGTCATTTTCAGAGCTAGAGAGTGATTTAAAAAGAGTGTGGTGACCAGATTGCATATTGATTTGGATTCTTGAAGATGGTTTCAAAAAGAAATTTAAAGGTGAGTAACTTTAATAATCTTACCTCATTTTGAAAATTAATTTCTTCTGATTTAAACCCTAAAATGTGTATAAGAAACTACCACCCGGTCTTGGATCTAAATCGAACAAATGGTTATCCGGATTAGTAGAAATCGGTCATAGTGTTGATCGGATTATTAAGTTGGTATGATTTTAAGTATGTAAATTGGGTAAAGTGTTTTAATCGGAGAAATAGGAATACGATCAAAGGCTGTTCAGATTAGATATAAACCGTATGATACGTTGTTCGGTTTATTCATAAATCGGCCAAGGCTTTGATCGGAGTTGTGTAAACCGTTTGAATAATGATCGGATTTAAAAGAGTTGGAAAGTGTTCATGTATGTACACTGGCCAAAGCTTGACCGGGTTTTCCTTAATATGGATTTTTAATCCGGCTAAGGGTTGGGATATGTTTTCCGGATTGTTAGTCCGACCAAGACTTGACCTGAGATAAAGTCCGGCCAAGCCCAAGTTGACCAAAATTTCTTGGTTAACCGGATTTGTATTATTTTAACTAAGGTATTCGATCAAATAAATCATCATTATAACATTCTTGTGATATGACAAAGAAAGAGAATTTTTGTAAAGTTGATTTTGAACTAATGATATTTCATTGAGACATTTATGACTTCGGTCTGTTCTAATTGGAAATATTTTGTAAAAGATTTTATGAGGAAATAAGGGTGACATATCAAAGAGAGGTGTACCATGGGATATAATGGTGGCATTTGTATGTGTGTGATATGTGATATAACTCTTACTATTATATCCTTCAAGATTACTGTGATTTGGAATCTTTATTTTTTTGTGATTTAAAGATTTAGGATCAGGGTTCTTATTGGCAATTGTAGTCTGGATGTTATTGAGAAAATGATAATAGGTTTATGGCCTGAAGCTTAAACCTTGCCCTTAATTAATAATGTTTAAAGTGAAATTATGTGAAACCTGGTTGGTCTTAACCTATTTGGCTTGGATATGTTATTTGTAAAGCTGAGTAATTGTCTTTGGAAATTGGTATAATATTAATATCATGGAATATTTGTTTCATATGAAAAGTTGATTTTAAATTGTATTTGGTGATCTTCACCCTGCAATGACATAGAAAAAGGGATCTCACTAGACCTTCTGGTCTAACTCTCATTTTTGTGAATTTAAATATGTATTGCAAGAGATGCTGACGGTAAGGGTAAGGGGAAAATGTGATATTTTTCTGTATGCATATCTGTATGAAGATTTGTCCATGATATATATATATATATATATATAGTTTTGGTAGATGAACGTTGATTAGTACAAGAAATGTATTTTGAATTTTTGGACTATGTAATATGTGAAGTAGATTATTGTACAATGGGATCTGAGTGGTGTATAAACATGTATTTTTTGTGAATGGAGTATATGTTACGTGCAACATGTGGTATGGGGTGTTGGTCACGGTTCCAGCATATTCCTAAATCGAAACGTGGCGCTGGCTGCTACGCTATAAGGGAAATATGGTTGCGCCTTTACCAAGGCAATTGCTTTTGGTGTAGTGGGTAAGCGCTTGATCCTAACAATYGGTATCAGAGTAGGTCACGGGTTCGAATCCCATGGTGTGCATAATATGCAAGGAGTGCATAATTATGAGAAAGGCATGCTGCGCGGCCATTGACTTCTAACGAAGCTCCTATTAGTACCGGCAGATGCTGGGGGGATTGTTGGTCACGGTTCCAGCATCTTCCTAAATCGAAACGTGGCGCTAGCTGCTACGCTATAAGGGAAATATGGTTGCGCCTTCACCAAGGCAATTGCTTTTGGTGTAGTGGGTAAGCGCTTGATCCTAACATGGGGTGTTACATTAACCCATGCATGCATATTTAAATCATGTATACATAAAATGTTTTATGCATACATATATAATCATGCATATTCACATACATATAATCTCATGTATGCATTCACATTATGCACATATCTCCTATGCATAAAAAGACATATTCTCACATGATCAAATATAATAATTCATCATACAACAAATAACCACGTATTAATTACCTCAGCTGATAACCAAGAACCGGTTATCGCAAAAGTGGAATAGAATTCTATTTTGAAATCTTGATTTTGCGTTTGACAGGTTCTGTTAGTTCGATACTGTTTTTGTTGATTTTGATCAAATTCGACACTTTTGATCTATTTTTGGTTAAGTTGCATTCACAAAAGTTTGTTAGTATTATTTGAAAAGTGTAAGTAAAAAGCCTCTTGCTCAAGTCTAGAGGACTTTTAGTCTAGAAGCAGCATGGAACCAGAGCTCGGATACAGAGCTCAGACACAGAGAGATCAAAGACCAAACTCATGCGCCAAGATGCTAAGTACTCGGATGCAGAGCCTAAGTCCTGGACCCAGAGCCTTTTCATAGTACATGCATAGCCTCTAGGTCTCATACTTCACTCGTCTATGTCAAGGTTCCACGGCCAGTTCCTACATCACAAGTGGTCCAGTCTCCGTCCAACACGTATGCAGAAATGGTTATAGCAATCAAGACGCGTAGAGGCAGTAGGACTGAAGGACACGTTGACTTTACAAAGATGCCAGATATGGAAGATTCCTTTTTCTAGCAATGCCTATAAAATGGTAAATCCTCTAGGGTATCATTACCAATCGAAGACATGCTCCTACCATATTTGAGAGTGGAATCCGCACTTGCGAGAATTAGCTACCTAAGATATTTTATGTTCACACACTACTACATGTTCTTGGTGTTATTGATTATTCTCATTATCTATTGAAACTGTGAGTCCCTAAATTCACTGATCAATCTTCATTATGCTTCACAAACATGGCAAATTAAGATATTGCATTCAAGAACATCAAGAACATTGAGAGAGAAAGTCAATCTTTACAATTCTAGTCAAACCTCTTTTTACGTATTGTATTTACAAATAAGCTCTCCTACCTCTAATTACAAAGACAAACCATATTTATATGGTCAAACCTACTAAACATAGTCAAAGTCAAACTCCTATAAGAAAAGTCAAACACGCTGACTTTTACAATTATAGACTATATTTAACTTTCAAGATGAATACCATTAATACTGATATTCAATCCTAACATTCTCCCCCTTTGTATTCAGACTTGAAAGAAAATTCTGCACTTTGAGTCCTTGTTTGAACATTGAAACTTTAAGCACAATATGTCATCTTTCAAAAGAAATCTTTAAATTGTAATCTTCAAGTAATCATCTTTTCTATTTGAACCCACATGCTGTGACCAAATGATTTATAGCTGTCAATACTGGTGTAGATATCATTGGTCAGTGCTTGCATCATGTAAGATTTACAAAGCATATCAGCATGAGCTCTTTCTTTCTCTTTAGCTGAATATTGATGTTTCGGTTTAGGTATTCTCTGTGTAGGTATGCCTACTACTATATCAGAATCTACCTCTATAAAGAATTCAGCAGGACCTTCCAATAGAGATTGCATGATCTTTCTTCATTTCTTCATTTTCTTCATTTATGTGTTATTGTCATCTTTGTTTAACCAATCTAGTATTAGTGTTGTTTGCTTCCGCTCACTTGTTGACTCAAGTATTAATCACTAGAGTATTTGGGGTTTTGGGTTCTTACATTTGGTATCAGAGCCTCCTAACTAATCTATTGATTAGTTGGATCCAATATATCTAGGATTATGCCTCATTTGCTTAGTTATCGTCTTCTTTGAAATCGTAGTTCAATCTAGATCTCTGTTTTCTTGTGAAAATCTGTAGATCTCATTTATTTCTTTGAAGATAAGTATATTTCAATTTATTTCTCCAAGTTGTGTTTGGTCAAGTTCTGTTATTCCATTCTTAGCTTCAAGTTCTTCCTCATACTTTGTTTTTATTGAAAATGTCGAACCAAACCTGGAACTCCATGTATAGCTCCGATTCTCTTACAAAACCTCCCACTCTCATTGGGGATGAATATCCCCAATGGAGGATTTGAAACTTCTTTGAAGTTTTTGACCTTGAACTTTTTGAATCTGTGAAAAATGGCCCTTATGTCCCTACGACTGTGACTCCAAGAGTGCCTGCCACTGTCACCACCGCTAAAATTCCTACTTCCTGGATCCCTAAGGAAATGAGGGATTGGGATGATGAAGATAAAAGGAAAGTTGAAATCAATCAAATATCCAAAAGGCTATTGATCATGGCTATCCTCAATGAAATCTTCCTGTCCTTAGATGTTTGTGAATCTGCCAAGGATCTTTGAGATCAACTTGCTAATCAGCTCAAAGGTGGGATTAGGACGAGGAAGAATAGACGAGCCTGATGCCTGAATGAATATATCAGTTTTAAAGATCTTCCTAATGAGTCCCTAGAACAAACTTGTCACAGTCAACATACAGATCAAGAAATGCAAAAAGTGTGACATTGTGAGAACCCATCAAGAGAACAACATGTTGTTCTTGAAAAGATTGAATGAAGAATGAGCTAACCTATCTATGTCTCTCCAAGACAACTAGGACTTGGAATAATGGACTCTGCATCATGTATATGGGACTCTGCAGGCTCAAGAGAAAGAAGTTCAGAAGAAGAATGTTACAGTGGGTGGTCCTCTTGCCCTGGTCTCTGAATCTAAGGAAACCAACTATGCAAGGCCATCAGAGAGAGAAAGACTAGAGAAGAGATGAGAAGAGGAAAGAAGGTGTTGGTGGCTATGAGTGAAGAGGAAGAAAGAACATCTATCTCTGATGATAATGATGACATTAGTGCCTTTGCACAATCCTTGGCTCTTATCACCAAGGAGTTCACTATAAGGTTTGGGAGGAGGTCCTTTTATAGAAGAGGCAGAGATGATATGAGAGAGAGAGAGAGGTTTAAGAAGCAGGTGTTTGAGACAAACAGGCTCCTCCATAGATGGCAAAGAAGGAGGATGAGCAACCAGAGAAGTCTAAGTAGAGGGACAGGTGCTACAGATGCAGCAGTCCTGGTCATTTTGCCGCAGAGTGCAAAGGCCCTCTGGTGAAAGATGGTCTGTACTACATAAACAAATACAAGTACAATAGACCACAGGATCCTAATGGCTGAGCAATAGAAATGGGTCTCTGCCTCAACATTTGAAGATGAATCTCAATAGCACTTTTGTGGCATGACCGTGGACAACGAAGATGACATAGACATATCTTCCTCTGACTCTCAGGTATGCTCTACATCTGGTTTTGATCATATAGAGCTTGAACAAAACATTTTTCTATTATCAAATGAATTTGAAAGACTCCAGCAGAAGCTTCTCAAGGAGAAAGAATAGAGAAAAGTTGAAAAGGAAAAGAGCATTTACAAAAAATAAACAGAGCTTCTATCTATTAAGAAGTAGGAGCTCTCTATGGAATATTGAAGAATTTTAAAAACTAAAAAAATCCACAGAGAACATCTTTAAGTCATAATGCAATGAATCTAAAAGGCTCTTGTTGAAAAGGACAAGAAGATTGCGGATAAAGAGTGTGAAAGAGTTAACTCTATAGCTCTTAAAAACTCTTTTCAAAAGGAAAGATAATTCTTGCATCAAAGCTTGCAAAAGAAAGATATATTGATTAAGAAATATCAAGATCCTCAGCCGGTGCATGAACAAATTAATTCTCAACAGGATACAACAGGGCTAGGTTTTGAAGATCTAGACCCATTCACCTGTGAGAAGAAATTAACCTTAGAATCTATTTTCTATTTAGGAAAGGAGCAAAAACCATATTTTCCAGCTCTATATGTACCATCGCCTTTCAGAAAACCAAAACTTGATATACGAGCCAGAGCAAGGAAACTAATATTTAAAAGCACCTCCTGTTCTTCTATTAAAAGTATGCCCAAAACCAAACATGTAGATTTAAAAAATATATACAGAATAAAGGAGATAGTTTTCTGTTTTGGTAGCCTAGATAAAAAAAAGCTTTAAATCCAAAGGTTGATGAGTTCATTCCTAAACAAATAGATATGAGTTTTAGAAGGGTTTCTGAAAAGGATTTTGTAAAAAATCTGGATCCATGCTTACTGTCAGAATTTACAGAAAAAGTGAGACAAATCATTGAGCGAGACATGCTTGAAGCTTTGGATCAATGCTTGTTGATCCTCTGTCTCATTGATTTGATGATAATCCCTTTTACCTATTTCAAAGTATTATATTTCTATCTTTCTGTTCCAGTGATCATCACTGAGTCTGTTCAGTAATAGCAACAGCGATACTTCACGAAGACAAAACTCACACCAAAGAACCTTCAACGAAAGTCGAAGTCTGAAACTGAAGATTAGTGACCAGCGAGTTCATGTTCAGAAGAGGCATTCAGTGATTAGAGCCTCGTCAACATATGTGTGAAGACTGCCCAAGCCTCAGCAAATGCTGAAGAGACCTTAAGTGTTATTCCAACATTCAGCAATCAAATAAAGCTTATTGTGCAAGATTGCTTTTGTCTTGTCCTTCCACACACAAAGGGCAAACCCATACCCTTTCTAGAGTGTAGTACGGTACAGAGCCGATTCTAGGTTAGAATATCACATTTTCCCCTTTCCCTTACCGTCTGTAGTTCCTGCAATACATATTTAAAACACAAAATGATGGTTAGACTAGAAGGTCTAGTGAGATCTTTTTTTTATGTTATTGCAGGGTGAAGATCACCAAAACTTTATTTAAAATCAAATTTTCATATAAACAATTATATGAACCTATATCCAAAATACCAATACCTTACCAATTTCCAAAGCCAATCACTCAGTTTTATAAATAACATATCCAAACCGAATAGCCTATCACTCAGTTTCTATGGTACACCTCTATTTGATATGCCACCCTTATATTCATTGCTTTTCTCTTGTCCTTTCACACACAAAGGAAAAACCCATACTCGTTATTGAGTATAGTACATTTCATAGCCGACTAGTTGACTCTATTACCCACCAATTCCATGAAATGATGTCTGTTCATGAATAGGCATTTGCACTATTCACTGTAGCAAATGACAAGTTTTTCTAAAAAAGCTGGACACGTGTTTAAACCCTACTTCATTGTTTTAAATGTGCATTTAATGCAATGGGTATATATAGATGTGTGTTATTTCCATGCGGAGATACTAATCCTTATGTGCATACGTGAAAGAACACACACACACACATCCAATAACACTTATGCTTATCTTCAAGCAAGTTAGAATCCCTCTTAAGTATTCTAAAAGTTCTTACCCAGAAAGAACTTATTTTATAACACCCCACATCACACATTGCACGTAACATACACTTCATTCACAAGAAATACATGTTTATACACCACATAGGTCCCAAGTACAAGAAATACATGATTACTTAATACATGGTCCAAAAATTCAAAATACATTTCTTCTACTAATCCATATTCCACTACCAAAACAAAATATATCTTGATCAATCATCATACAGATATATGCATACAGGGAAATATCATATTTTCTCCTTTCCCTTACCGTCCGTAGTTCCTGCAATACATATTTAAAACACAAAATGAGGGTTAGACCAGAAGGTCTAGTGAGATCCCTTTTCTATGTTATTGCATGGTGTGACAATCCTGCATTTTGGGATTTCAGGTTAGTACATTATTTCAAGATCGTTATTAAAAACTAAGTCTTTCTAGGATTTAGCTTCGATGATTAGAGATCATCTTGCTTAATTCTCAAGATTAGTTCGTTAGATCACGTCTCGGCGGGTAGCTAACAAAGTTAGTTTATGCAATGCCAAATAGTCTTGAAGTATTCCACATAAAATAAAGTTGATATTTTTAAGTTCCGTCCTCTTTAAAAATTTAAAGAATTCCAAAGTCCCATTTTTATATTTATTTGCCAATTAATTTAAAGAGTGGAGTTTCCCTTAAAAATCTTTTATCAAATTGTTTTGTTTGTTTAAATTAGTAGGGTTCTAGCATTTAGAAAAATTTAATATCTTGGGCTTGGGCCTTTAGGAGCCAGCCCATTTCTTCTCAAAAAGCCCCATATAAATACCCCTCTTCTTTTAGAAAATCTTCATTCTCCAAATTTCCAGCTTTCTGTTTTCTCTATAACGCCATCACCTTCCAGCCGGTTCCAATCTTCTTCCAAAACTTAAGGCTTTCGCTGTCCTTAAGAGCTTGTTCGAAAGCTTCTGTTTAGAAAAGGTACGCTTTAGAGCTGTTCTATTTTCTTAGTTGTCCGAAAGTTTTTATCCTTCTCCCTTCTCGATTCTTTAAGCAAAATTTATGGATTTAAAGAGGAGAGATTATTCATCAAAGACCTGCATGTGYCTTCGTTGGGATGATGATCTGTGACCCATGTTCTTTAATCTCTAAGAAAGAAAGAGAGAATCCTTGCATGTGAGGTCTGATCATATTTTTTCGGATGATAGGTCTTGCATGGATCTTTAAATCGGATTTCTCATCTTGTAAACTCGTTGGAATCGGAATTTATTCGTTTTCTGGAGTTGTTCGAAGATGATGATTTTGTGTTAGAGTTTAAATTCTTGAATATGTTGATCTTGAGACCCCTCCCCATCATTGCTACCATTATTGGTGCATGCAATCGGTGTTGGAGGCGTGTGGCTCAAGGTTGTAGAGTTCTTGGAAAAAGTTTTAAACCCACTCAAAATATCTTGATTTTGGTAATTGGCGGCTGTCATCATTGTTTTGGGATGACTTAAAATGATGTCATTAAGAGGATTTTGGAAGGTTCCTTTTTAGTAAATAATAAAATATTAGCTTTATTTTATGAAAAACACTTGATGGCTTGCGTTTAAAACAACTTTGCTCTACCTTAGGCAAGGAAACCGTTAAGTAATGTAGCGCTGGTTTGGTCTGTCAGGAAGTTCGAGCGAGCCTAGGAAGCTTCGAAAGGAAACCTTTGGATATTCATAAAACTACTGAGTTCTCACGGCCCCACTTTTAATGCTTTTTATTTATTTTATGGAGGAAAAGCATGAGATTGAGCAAACTTTGCATGTTTATATTATGTGAAACTTTTGGACTAAGGAACTGCTTAGTCGAGCTCTGTTGAAACCTCTGGACTAAGGAACTGCTTAGTCGGGTTTATTATGTTTTGTTTTGATAACTGTTATTGCACTTAGAATAAATGCTAAATTGATGTGCTTGGGAGTATATGTTTCCAAATAAAACTACTCGTCCGTAAACGTTACTTGTTAACTCGGGTACATCCCCGGGCCATGGTATTGTGGATAGCCGCTATTGTGTTGACAGTCCCACCCAGAAAGGGGTGCACAATTACCTACGTTTGTCTAGTCTAATCATGTGGAATTTGGACCACCGCTGAATTTGTACTCTATCGAATTGTGGGACCTGAGTAGTGAACGGGCTACTTCTAGTTGTTCGAAAATTAATGGGGCATGTTGGTCAGGTAAGGCTCAGTAGCGTCTCAAGTTTTACATCGTATAGGATTTACATTTATTAAGTGCAAAGAATTCGCATAAGTTTGCTAGTACTTGGTTTATGCATTGAAACGTTTTATGCATATGAAAACCCGTGAACTCACCAACTCTTTGTAGTTGACCATGTTTTATTTCTATGCTTTTCAGGATCTAAGGAAAGTTGTTTGGATTTTTGGGAGCATACTCGAGTCAGGATCGATTAAGTCAGAATTTGATGTATTTTGGGAACGTTGTGTAAATTCTAATTTTAGTTATGTCGATGAACTTGTTTTGTTTTTGAACAACTTGGTATGGTGTTATTT
>NW_020200729.1:108478-112338 GCF_001531365.2 Cynara cardunculus var. scolymus
AGCCAATGGTTGATAAAGATAGAATTCCTTTGGATTGTTAGAAAACCGATGGATAAGAAATCCTTCTCTAAGGACTTTAGTACAACCAGAAGCTCTGGTCTCAMGACMAGAAGCTCTGGTAGTGTAACCAGAGGTGTTGTCTAGAGAATCCAGCATGATTGTCATGATTAAGTTTTGTTCAGAAGCTTCTATTGTGTCACTAAGCATTTGTTAGATTCTGCACTTTAGTAACTAAGATTATTCATGTCGCAGATCTCCACAATATCTTCCGATCCGAGTGAATAATCCACCGATGAATCTAGTTATGTAGTTGGTTGCTCTGGAAGGAACGTAACCTGCAACGAAGAAATAGACCCGTATAAGCAAGATACGGTAATGAATGAGGTAGCTGCCATGCCTCAAGTATCTTACTTACCTCTAATGGAGTCGGTACCTGATGTTTCACCACGAACCCATCATGGCCCAAGGATCAGAGTCACACCCAGAAAGAGTGTCCCACTATCGCAGCGGGTGACATTCGAGAACTCTCATATGGTTGTAGGGGAGTCATCCCGACCCCATGAAGGGAGCAGAATGACCCAAATTATGACCGGGGTACCTGCGTCTTACTCTTAAGGGATGAATCCGACTGAAAGAGATTGGGTGAGGAGGATTGCAGCAGACACGCAAGTGCACCAGTCTCGGCTAGGATATCATCATCTCATCCTTAACAACCTGTCCGATGTGATAGAAGCACACCACCAGAGCATAGTAAGGAACATAGAGGCTGTTGTTGCCACCAGGCGGGCAATTAGGAGGTTGTATAGATGGTTGGTAGTTTGTGGTATGATGATGTTGGGATTGGGAATAGCCATAGGATGGATGTTGTTCTAGAAGGAGAATTAAGAATAGGATACTCACTCTTTTGTTCCGTTGTTAGAGACCCTGTTTTGTACTTGCCATCAAATATCAATGCATGAACACCTTTTGAAGAATGCTTATTATGTCAATTTATAGTACGAATGAGTTTACTCTAATTTGGTTATGGTAATACCTGATTATTCTTCATGCGAATAACACTTTTGGTATTATCAAAATACCTGGGAAGTTATCACCCTTGTTTTGCCATCAAACTTACGAATTCCCTTCTGGTTAGGATCTAAAGAAATGCCGCCAAGGAGGGAGAATCCCGATATAGCGCAACTCGTGTCAGATCAACTTATTGTCGCACTTCCCAATATAATCAGCCAAGTGGCTGCTTGCTTGAACGCCAACCAACCCTCAAACTCTGAGTCTAGGCCTCCTTGGGAATGCACTTACAAAACTTTTAGAGCTTGCAACCCCAAAGAATTCAATGGAACAAAAGGAGCAGTAGGATTACTATCATGGCTCGAGAGCATGGAGTCTGTTCTTCACATTAGCAAATGTACTGAAGGAAATAAGGTAGAGTATGCAGCATGCCTGTTGCAAGGAAGGGCGCTAACTTGGTGGAATATCTTAGTACAAACCAGAGGCCGAGAAGCGGCTAATCAGCTCTCATGGGAAGAATTTAAGAAATTGCTCAAGGATGAATATTGCCCGAGAAGCGAACTCCAAAAGTTAGAAATGGAGTTATGGAATCTGGAAATGAAAGGGGACAATATATCTGCATACACAACGAGATTTCATGATTTGGCAAACCTGGTGCCTCATCTTGTGACACCAGAGGAAGTTCGTATAGAAAGGTATATTTGGGGATTGTCTCCAGAAATTAGGGGAAACATCACCTCGGCCAACCCAAAGACTCTTCTGGAGGCAACATAAATTGCCACAAAGCTCACGAATAATGTTGTACCGTCCGGAGGATTTGCCAAAGGAAAGCAGAAGATGGAGGAGCATAGAGATCGAAGAGTTGGAGGGATGTTTGATAGAAGCAGGAGGGTAACAAGGAATATTGGAGCTCAAATGCAGGTGGTAGGACAAGAGGACACCGTTAGATGCAATAACTGCAAATTTCTGCATCGGGGAAATTGCATCATCTGCCAAAGGTGTCATCTAGGGGGTCACACGGCAAAGGACTGTCGGAAGCCGTTATGTTTTGACTGTGGAAGTTTAGACCACATAAGGAATGTTTGTCCAAAAAGGAAAGCAGGGGCAAACACAAACCAGACCCGGCAGGTCAGCTCAGGCAACTCATGAAGTCAGGCACAAGGCAGAGCATTTGAGTTGGGAGCCAGGGAAGCCAGAGAGGATCCCAATGTGGTTTCAGGTACGTTTCCTCTAAATAATGAATTTGCATCGGTTTTATTTGATTCAGGGGCAGATAGAAGTTTTGTGTCACTAGACTTTAAGCAAAAAATTAACTTAAAGCCCCAGAAATTGAAAGAAGCCTTTGTAATCGAGTTTGCCAATGGTCAGGAATTCAAAGCTAGAAGCGTGTTTACGAATTGCACTCTGAACTTAGCCAATAAGGACTTTAGCATAAACCTTATACCGATCGAACTAGGAAGTTTCGACATAATTGTAGGTATGGATTGGCTATCCAGAAACCAAGCTGAGATTGTATGTTTAGAGAAGCTTATTCGAATTCGTCAAGAGGGATTGGAACCAATTGTGGTTCAGGGAGACAAGTTGGATCGAAAGATTAAGCTGGTATCCTGCATGAAGATGCATAAGTATCTGGAGAAAAAGTACACTGCATACCTGGCACATGTGATTAACGAAAAGATCAAGGAGAAAAGTATTGAGGAATTACCGGTAGTTCGGGAGTTTTCCGATGTTTTTCCTAAGGACTTACCAGGCCTACCCCCACAAAGAAAAGTCAAATTCGGTATCGACTTAATTCCTGGAGCTGCCCCGGTGGCAAGGGCACAATACCGTTTGGCACCATCGGAAATGCAAGAAATGTCGACCCAACTCCAGGAGTTACTAGACAGAGGATTCATAAGACCAAGTTACTCACCCTGGGGTGCACCAGTACTATTCGTTAAAAAGAAATATGTGTCAATGCGAATGTGCATTGATTATAGGGAACTTCATAAGTTGACCATCAAGAATAGATACCCTCTCCCTAGAATCGATGACCTGTTCGATCAACTCCAAGGGGCAATCTATTTTTCCAAGATTGACTTGCGATCCGGGTATCACCAGGTGAGGGTTCGGGAAGAGGACATTCCCAAAACAACCTTTAGGACCCGGTACGGTCATTATGAGTTTATGGTTATGCCATTCGGGTTAACCAATGCACCAGCTATTTTCATGGACCTAATGAATAGAGTTTGTTGGTCGTACATGGATAAATTCGTAATCGTCTTCATAGACGACATATTAATTTATTTAGGAAGTGGAGAAGACCATGAGCGACATCTGAGGGTAATTTTGGAAGTACTCCGAAATGAGAAGTTGTATGCCAAATTTTCCAAATGTGAATTCTGCTTACAGGAAGTTCAGTTTCTGGGCCATGTAGTCAATGAAAGAGGAATTCAGGTAGATCCTGCCAAGGTTGAGGCCATTAGGAATTGGGAAGCCCCAAGAACCCCTACAGAGATCCGACAATTCCTTGGGTTAGCAGGCTATTATCAGCGATTCATCGCAAACTTTTCGAAAATTGCACAGCCGCTCATAGCCTTATCCCAGAAGGACAAGAAGTTTATTTGGGGTAAGAAACAAGAGGAAGCATTCGAGACTCTCAAGCAGAAACTATGCAATGACCTATCTTATCCTTACCAGAGGGTTCGGAAAACTTCGTGGTCTTTTGTGATGCATCGTATCAAGGTTTAGGATGCGTATTGATGCAAAAAGATAAGGTCATTGCATATGCCTCGAGACAACTTAAAGTGCATAAGAATAATTATACTACGCACGACCTTGAGTTGGGAGCAGTAGTATTTGCACTTAAGATA
>NW_020200729.1:112643-115146 GCF_001531365.2 Cynara cardunculus var. scolymus
GAGCTTTGGGAGCCTTAGTGAATACCAGTTTGAAGGCCCAAATTCTGGAGGATCAAAAAAAAGCTTTAAGGAAGGAGAATTTGAAGAATGAAACTTTGCACGGCATAGAGTCCAAATTTCAGATAAACTCTGACGGGGTGAATTATTTAGGAAATAGAGTTTGGATACCTAAGATTGGAAATCTTAGATCAATCATTTTTGACGAAGCCCATCGATCAAAATATTCGATTCACCCGGGAGCAGATAAGATGTATAGGGATTTAAGAGCACTTTATTGGTGGCCTGGAATGAAGAAAAACATTGCCCTATATGTAAATAAGTGCTTAACTTGTGCAATAGTCAAGGCCGAACACAAGAAACCTTCCGGTCTGCTCCAGCAACCTGAAATTCCTCAATGGAAGTGGGAACAAATATCGATGGACTTTATAACTAAGTTACCCCAAACTGGAAAAGGGCATGATGCCATTTGGGTGATTCTAGATCAATTGACGAAATCTGCTCATTTTTTACCAACCCGAGAGGATTATAAGATGGAAAAGTTGGCTCAGATTTATATAAACGAAATCATCGCTAGGCATGGAGTACATATTTCCATTCTATCGGTTAGAGATAGTCATTTTACGTCAAGGTTTTGGCAGTCACTCCAGCAAGGGATGGGTACACGGCTGGATCTAAGCATTTCTTATCACCCCCAGACTGATGGACAAACCGAAAGAACAATACAGACCCTGGAAGACATGTTGCGCGCCTGTGTTATAGATTTTGGTGGAAGCTGGGACACGCGTATTCCGTTAGTGGAATTTGCCTACAACAACAGCTACCATACCAGCATCCAGTGTGCGCCTTATGAAGCTTTGTATGGGTGCAAGTGCAGATCCCCATTGTGTTGGTCAGAACTTGGTGATAGGCAGGTAACTGGACCGAACGTGATCCAAGAAACGACTGATAAGATTATAGCAATCAAAAATCGACTTAAAACTGCAAGAGATCGTCGGAAAAGCTATGCCGACAATCGGAGGAGACCATTGGAGTTCAAGAAAGGAGATAAAGTTTTTCTAAAGGTCTCACCATGGAAAGGGATAATGCGTTTTGGAAAGAGAGGCAAGTTGGGTCCTCGTTATATTGGTCCCTTCGAAATAGTAGAAAGGATTGGGCCAGTGGCATATAAGTTAAACCTGCCCCCGGAGTTAAGCGCTATCCATAATACATTCCATGTATCAAATCTCAAAAGATGCTTAGCAGACGAAACTCAAGTGTTGCCACTAGGAGACGTACAAATTAGCGATCAACTGCATTTCATGGAAAAACCCAGAGAAATTATGGATCGAGAAGTTAAGCAGTTGAGGCGTAGCAGGATCCCTATAGTAAAAGTTCATTGGAACTCGAAGTATGGACCGGAGTACACGTGGGAAAGGGAAGATTTCATGAAAAGCAAGTATCCCCACTTGTTCTCAAAGCCAACCATGATTTGAATTTGATGATTAAATTTCGGGACGAAATTTTTCTGGCTTGGGGAGACTGTGACAATCCCGCATTTTGGGATTTCAGGTTAGTACCTTATTTCAGGATCAAACTAAATCTTTCTAGGATTTAGCTTCGATGATTAGAGATCATCTTGCATAATTCCCAAGATTAGTTCGTTAGATCACGTCTCGRCRGGTAGCTAACAAAGTTAGTTTATGCAATGCCAAATAGTCTTGAAGTATTCCACATAAAATAAAGTTGATATTTTTAAGTTCCGTCCTCTTTAAAAATTTAAAGAWTTCCAAAGTCCCATTTTTATATTTATTTGCCAATTAATTTAAAGAGTGGAGTTTCCCTTAAAAATCTTTTATCAAATTGTTTTGTTTGTTTAAATTAGTGGGGTTCTAGCATTTAGAAAATTTTAATATCTTGGGCTTGGGCCATTAGGAGCCAGCCCATTTCTTCTCAAAAAGCCCATATAAATACCCTCTTCTTTTGGAAAATCTTCATTCTCCAAATTTCCAGCTTTATGTTTTCTCTATAACGCCATCACCTTCTAGCCGGTTCCAATCTTCTTGCAAAACATAAGGCTTTCGCTGTCCTTAAGAGCTTGTTTGGAAGCTTCTATTTAGAAAAGGTACGCTTTAGAGCTGTTCTATTTTCTTAGTAGTCCGAAAGTTTTTATCCTTCTCCCTTCTCGATTCTTTAAGCAAAACTTATGGATTTAAAGTGGAGAGATTATTCATCAAAGACCTGTATGTGTCTTCGTTGGGATGATGATCAGTGACCCATGTTCTTTAATCTCTAAGAAAGAAAGAGAGAATCCTTGGATGTGAGGTCTGATCATATATTTTCGGATGATAGGTCTTGCATGCATCTTTAAATCGGATTTCTCATGTTGTAAACTCGTTGGAATCGGAATTTATTCGTTTTCTAGAGTTGTTCGAAGATGATGATTTTGTGTTAGAGTTTAAATTCTTGAATATGTTGAGCTTGAGACCCCTCCCCATCATTGCTACCATTCTTGGTGCATGCAATC
>NW_020200729.1:119661-125440 GCF_001531365.2 Cynara cardunculus var. scolymus
GGGGAACACTCGTATGAACATTGTCCTCATAATTCTGAATCCATAAACTTTGTTCATAATGGATCTGGTCCCTATACCAACAATTACAATGCAAGTTGGAAACAACACCCGAATTTTTCTTGGAACAGTCCATGTTTAAATCCACCCGCACCTAAGCAACAAGGAACTTCTAATTTCCAACCACATCATCATGGAAACATTTCTAACTCTCACCAACAAAGTTTTCAGAATTCCCAACCATCTTTCCAAAACAAGCCACCTCCACAGGCTGATTTATCATCTTCTTTGGAAGCAATGATAAAGGGGTTATTTGCGCATGCTCAAGCTCAAAATCAAGCTTTGATAACCCAACAAAACTCTCAAAATCAATCTCTTTTTAATCAGCAAAGTGCAGCTATTAGAAATCTGGAAACCCAAGTCAGTCAACTTGCACTTAATCAGACCAATAGAGTCCTTGGTACTTTGCCAAGTAACACAGAAGTCCCGAGAGCCTTAGGAAAGGAACATGTAAAAGAAGTGACCCTTAAGAGTGGGAAGGAGTTGACTGAAAAAGTACAAAAAGATAGTACACCCATTTTGACAGAAGCTGATGCTACAGCATTGGTTCCTGCCAAAGAAAGACCGGTCCGACCCTTAGAGAATAAGGCATCCGAGACCACCACTTCTGTCCCCCCTAAATCAGACTTTCCGTTACTTTTTCCTGAGGATGCTTTAAAGATGTCAAAAGATACTGAGGTTTTAAAGACCCCTAAGCTTGATGCTAAGACTCCATCTGAACCTCCAGAGGGCACCACAAAGACTCAAGGCATTCAAGACCCATCTTGCTCAACACATCCAAGCAAGAATGTGATAAAACCAGTTCCTCGTTATGTTCCTTACCCCCAAAGGTTGAGGAACCAAAAAAGAGGAATTGCATTTTAAGAAGTTCTTGGATGTGTTTAAAGAATTGCACATCAACATCCCACTTGTTGAGGCAATAGAGCAAATGCCTAGTTATGCCAAGTTTCTTAAAGACATCCTAAGCAAGAAGAAGAAGTTGACTGAATATGAGACAGTAGCCCTAACCGAAGGATGTAGTGCGCTTCTGACCAACAAGATACCTCCTAAGCTTAAAGACGCGGGGAGTTTCACTATTCCTTGTTCTATAGGTGGGAAAGAGATTGGGAAAGCTTTGTGTGACTTAGGTGCTAGTATCAACCTCATGCTTTATCTGTTTTTAACACCTTAGGCATAGGAGAGGCTAGACCTACCACGGTTACACTCCAATTGGCCAACAAATCCATAGCATACCCTAAGGGAAAGATTGAGGATGTGTTAGTRCAAGTTGAYAAGKTCATATTTCCGGCAGACTTTATCATTCTAGACTTTGAGGCAGATAAGGACATTCCTATTATTTTAGGAAGACCATTTCTGGCCACCGGAAAAACTTTGATAGATGTCCAGAAAGGAGAGCTGACTATGAGACTTTAGGACCAAAAAGTCACATTTAATGTCTTCAACTCTCTAAAGTACCCTGATTACTTGGAAGAGTGTTCAAGAATATCTAAGATAGAACAGATGTGCTTTGAAGAGAGAATTCAGAAAAGCCTTAAGTTGGAAGGAGAGTATGATGAGGAAATAAAAGAGGAAAATGTTGAGGAAATAGAGGAATTAGGAACTGATGTTGTCCCAGTGGATGTTGCAGCATTTGGGCTGCTAGAAAATAGTGAGCAAAAGAGCTTCACCCCATCCATTGTATCACCACTTGACTTAGACTTGAAACAACTCTCACCTCACATAGATTCTGAGAATGATGCACTTTTGCACACGGCCTCTAAGGCATATTTGATTGAGATCATGACTTTCTTTGGAATACCTGAGACTGATTGGAAGCCTTACACTCAACTCATGTTGAAAACCTTTAAAGCTGCTAATCTGTCATCTGATAAGAATGTTTGGATAAGCTTTATTAGACATTATTTATCTTCGACGAATCATAACAGCTCCATTTTTGTAGAAAGGTTGGTGCTTTTGTTTAGTCTCATAACAGGTGAGAAGATCAACTTTCGTGAAAACATTCTAAAGGCTATCATGGTGGATAACAAGAGTTTGTTTGAAGAAAATGAGAAGTTGAAGAAGGAGATGGCAGCTCAGGCTGCACAGCCTACTCCTTTGGAGTAGGGCAGGTTCTAACCACTTTCTTTAGCTTCATATTTTACTTTTTTGAGTCGGGAACAGTTTTTTATAGTTTTTAGTCTTATTTTTACGCATGATCATTTCAGTTGAGGGCTGTTAACACATGAGATCATAGCCCGAATAATTTTAGTGATTGTTTGTCATTTAATTATGGTACTTTGTTTTTTGCTAGAACTAGCAAAACCYTTTTYGGGAAAACACTTTGATCACACAATCACCATTASGAAATGAGATAGGCCATCTTTTCTATGCTCATATTAGCCACTTGCACCCTTTAAACACCATTTACCCCGCATAACGCCAATGAGGACATTGTCATATTCAAGTTTGGGGGAGGAATTCACATAAGGACACAAAGTCAATACAAAAGAGCAAAGCTCTAAATTGACTCCTTATCATACAAAGGGTGTTGAAAACACAACAAAAGTCCCATAGGAGCTATGTGTTTTAAAAAAAAAATGTTATGAAAAGGCACAACAAAAGTCCCACAGGGGCTATGTGCACACTCCAAGCAAAAGAGGCCAAAAGGCCCAAAAATTTGAAAAATTTATATGTGGAGTATATTAGAGAAAAAAGGCTATGAGAGAAAAGATACGCCAATGAGAGATAACCCTATAAGCCCTATTGATCCTAAAATGGTGATTGTGTTTGAACTTAACGAAGAAAAGGGAATGCTAGCCAATGGTTCACACAAAGAACTTGGTTTTGAGTGACACATCTTAGATTTATGAAAGGCTATGAACATCATGATGCTATAACTCTCTTTGAAGGCACTTAACGCCTTGATCATGCATTTTAGTTTATATTGAGTCTTTATATTTGTCTTTTGGTTGCTTGGGGACAAGCAACGGTTTAAGTTTGGGGGTATGATATGTGTTGAGAATTTAACACATAACGCGCTCTTTTTATGACTTTTTAGTTACGATAATTTCTTTTCATTCCCAAATTGAGTCATTTTCATTTATTTCTTTATACTTTTGTTATTATGAAGCTAAATGTTGTGGTTGACTTAATGGCATGCAAAATTGAAGCTAATTAGGAGTTTTTGTGAAAACAACAAATGCTACAGCATTGGTGCAGCGTTGGCTTGGGTCTTGCACGACTTTTTGGAGGACTTAATGTACAAGACATTGGCTTTTTGAAGATGGAGTACAGCTGTAAAATGGCTGGAGTTTTAGTAGAAAATCAGATGTACTCTTTAGTTAAGCTCATGTACTCTCTAGTTTAGCTTTTGTACTATTTAGTTAAACTTTAGTTATGAATTGTACTTGCTAGTTTCACTTTTGTTGTAATGTAACTANTTGTTTTTGAACAACTTGGTATGGTGTTATTTATAAATTGTTGCTATGACTCGCTTGCCTGTTACATCTCGTGTTTCCGCTTTAGCGGGGTGTGACACAGGGTGAAGATCACCAAAACTTTATTTAAAATCAAATTTTCGTATAAACAATTATATGAAGCTATATCCAAAATACCAATACCTTACCAATTTTCAAAGCCAATCACTCAGTTTTATAAATAACATATCCAAACTGAATAGGTTAGAATCTTCCAGGTTACACATATTACCATTTTAAACCTTTTAATCAATAACAAGGTTTATTCATAGCTTCAGGCCATAAGCCATTTATCATTTCCCTTAATAACATGCAGACTACGATTTCCAATAAGAACTATGATCCTAAATTTGTTTAACACAAAACAATAAGGATTTAAGGTCACTGTAATCTTAAAGAATATAATAGTAACAGTTATTTCATACAACACACATACATCTCTTCTTGATATGCCACCCTTATCCCATGGTACACCTCTCTTTGATATGCCACCCATATCCCATGGCACACCTCTTCTTGATATGCCACCCTTATTTCCTCATCAAATCTTTACAAAATATTTCCAATTAGGATAGGCTGAAGTCACAAACGTCCTATTGAAATATTATTCATGTTTTATCCAAAACAGTTCCAAAACAAACCATTTAATAAAAAATCTCATTCTTTTATCATATTAAAAGAGTAATATGATAATAACTTAATAGATCAAAAGGCTTTAAATCAAAACACTAATTCGGTCAAACATAAAATTTGGTCAACTTAGACTTGGCCGAACTTCATCTCCGGTCAAGCTTTGGCCGGACTACAATCCGGACAACATATAACAAAGTCCCCTAGAGGCTGGATTACAAATCCGGACAACATCAAGATGAACCCGGTCAAGCTTTAGCCGGTTTATATTTAAACCGAATGTAACACCGCACATCACACATTGCACGTAACATATACTTCATTTACAAGAAATACATGTTTGTACACCACTTAGGTCCCAATGTACAAGAAATTATTATACAAAATACATGGTCCGAAAATTCCAAAATACATTCCTTGTACAATCATCATTCAACAACCAAAAATCATTTACAACATAATTTATCTTCACAAAGTTATGCATGTAGGAAAATATCACATTATTCCCCTTCCCCTTACAATCTGCAGTTCCTGCAATACATATTTAAACCACAAAATGAGGGTTAGACTGGAAGGTCCAGTGAGATCCCATTTTCCATGTCATTGCAAGGTGAAGATCACCAAAACTTTATTTAAAATCAACTTTTCATATATAACAAATATATGAGAGTATAATTGATATGTGTTGAGAATTTAACACATAACGCGCTCTTTTAAGGACTTTTTAGTTACGATAATTTCTTTTCATTCCCAAATTGAGTCATTTTCATTTATTTCTTTATAATTTTCTTATTATGAAGCTAAATGTTGTGGTTGACTTAATGGCATGCAAAATTGAAGCTAATTAGGAGTTTTTGTGAAAACAGCAAATGCTACAACATTGGTGCAGCGTTGGCCTGGGTCTTGCACGACTTTTTGGAGGATTTAATGAACAAGACATTGGCTTTTTGAAGGTGGAGTACAGCTGTAAAATGGCTGGATTTTTAGTAGAAATTCAGATGTACTCTTTAGTTAAGCTCATGTACTCTCTAGTTTAGCTTTTGTACTATTTAGTTAAACTTTAGTTATGAATTGTACTTGCTAGTTTCACTTTTGTTGTAATGTAACTARTGTTGGTAAACTTAGCCTCCAAGCTTAGTTCTTTTGTCTTTTAGTGACCATTTTGGGTATAAATAGGAGGCTAAGGTTACCATATTTCTCACCAATTAATCCATAATCCTTTGGATTCTCTCTACTTTTTCTCCCAACTTCTCTTCCTTTTCCTTTAAACCCTCTTCAAGGGTGTTCTTCAAGTTCTTCAAGTTCATCTTCATCTTTTTATTTATTTACTTTCCTGTCTTTTATTTCCCGCTATTTATTTTCTCGTCTTTACATTTCCGTCATTTACATTACGTTATTTACATTCCGTCATTTATTTTATGCTATTTACATTCTCGTCATTTACATTCCCGTCATTTACTTTATTCTCATTTACAATTCCGCAATTTATTTTATCGTCATTTACTTTACGCAATTTACATTTATGTCTTTATTTTCCGTCATTYATTTTTTACTTTCCGTCATGAGTAGCTAAGTTTTTATAGCTTGGGTGTGAGACGGAAAGGTGAGATTTTTAAACCAAACGAAAGTAGCTAAGT
>NW_020200729.1:125750-137278 GCF_001531365.2 Cynara cardunculus var. scolymus
GTTTCGAAACACTGCTTGCTGTAGCATTGCTACAGCATTGGCTACTGGAATTTGTGTTTGGGTCTCACCTTAAGTCTTACACCCTTGCTTCTTTTATATATTYTGTATTCTGTTTTGGATCGCCTTAAAATCAAAGAAAAGTCTTCAAAATCGTCATCTGAAATTATCTCTTTCATTGGACTCTAATTTAACTTTGGCTACAATCCCTGTGGACGATAATCCGGTACTTGTACCACTTATTACTTGGAAAGACGACATTGGGCCACATTGTATACTTGCTTTTCGGCCCAATTTCATTAAGTCTAAAGGTGTGAATTTAAACCGACCAAGTTTTTGGCGCCGCTGCCGGGGATTGCTCCGTTAAAGTTTTATTTTGAGTAAATTAAAAGATTTGATTTTTCTAGTACCATCGAAATTGTTTTTAAAAGTGGTGTATGCGAAGAACGCTTCATGGTGAATTTTTCGACTTTGATCCAGACATTGAGAGGACGTTTCACCATAGAAGGAGGGCTCATAGAGCGTTTCAGACTCTACTCTCTCCCAACATGGAGTTACCTGCTCCCAACAATTCGGGAACACAAAATTTGGAAAACCAACCGCCAATTTTTGGGCAAATACCACCATTCCATAATTTTCACCATGGAAACACACATAATGAGAATGATAATAATTTGGACACCGAATCAGATCCTACTGAACACCTAAGGGCACAAACTCCGAACATCATTAATTTGGCAAATTCCAAAAATGGGAGGATCATGGATTATGCTATTCCGGATTTTGAGCAATTAAATTCCGGGATAGTTAGACCACATATGACCGCTCTCCATTTCGAACTCAAACCGATAATGTTTCACATGTTGCAAACGAATGGCCAATTTGCCGGATTACCCTCAGAGGACCCACATTCTCACTTAAAGTCTTTCATGGAAATCACAGAWGCCTTCYTGATCCCAGGAGTGTCAAATGACGCTCTAAGACTCACTTTATTTCCATTTTCATTAAGGGATCGGGCAAAAGCATGGTTTAATTCTTTAACTCCGAGTTCTGTGCCTTCATGGAGTAACATGGCAGAAAAGTTTTTTGCGAAAATATTTCCCACCAACAAGGAACGCTAAGTCCAGAAATCAGATTTGTCTTTTTAAACAAATGGACGATGAAGCTGTTCCTGACGCGTGGGAGAGGTTTAAAGAGCTGTTGAGGAAATGCCCACACCATGGCATTCCGTACTGCATTCAACTAGAGACGTTTTACAATGGGTTAAGTCCCATGGCAAAACAAATGCTCGACGCGACCGCAGGCGGAGCCTTTACAGACATGACCTATAATGAAGGATATGAAATCCTAGAAAAGATCTCATCTTCTTTGGAAGCAATGATAAAGGGGCTATTTAATCCTGATGACCCTTGATCGTATTCCTACTTCCCCATTCAAAGCCTTTGTCCGATTCACATAATTTAAAATCACACTAACACAATAATCCAGTCAACACTATGACTGATTTTCCACTAATCCGTACAATACTTGTCCGATTTATAATTAACCTGAACAATACTTGTTTTGTAGAATAAATCAATTTTCATATCCGAAATAAATACTTTTTAAGACAATAAATTACTCACCTTTGAAGTTCTTTTGAAATCAACTTCAAGAATCCAGTAAATAAGCAATCTGGTCACCACACTCTTCTTAAATCACTCTCTAGCTCTCAAAATGGCCAAGAGTTTTATTTTGAAACTTCACCCTCTACTTATACTTTCCTTAACAGTAAAGTCGGCAACTCAACATACCCACATGCATGCATTCCAAAACATACTCATGCATACATATATTCTCATGCACAAATGCCCATTTTAATTATCATATATATATGATCATATGCACATATGTACCTTAACATACATTGACCCATGCATGCATTTATATTATGCATATATCCCTTCTGCATAAAAATTCACATACTCGCATGATCAAATATAACAGTTTATCATGCTTTCACATAATCATATAACAAATAAACACGTATTAATTACATCAGGTGATAATTAAGACGCGATTATCACATTATCCACTCCTCAAAAGAATTCTGTCCTGAAATTCCTTTAGTCAAAGAGCCATGGATATTTTGTTCTTATATTTTACTCTAGTTCCCAAGTTGCTTCTGATCCTTATGAAACTGCCAATGTACTTTAACCAAACTGACCTCTTTATTATGTAACACCCGGATTTTCTGGTCAATCACAGCTTCTGGTGTTTCCACAAAGTTCAGTGTACTATCCAACTGAACTTCTGGGAGCGGTATGGCTTGACTTGGATTAGCTAAACATTTTCGTAAGTTTGACACATGGAAAGTGTTGTGGATTAGACTGAGTTCTTCCGGTAGTTCCAACTGGTAAGCCACTGGCCCAACCTGTTTACAGATTCTAAACGGCCCAACATACATCAGATTGCGCTTACCTTTCTTTCTAAATCTGATAACACCTTTCCATGGAGAAACTTTCAACATCACAAAACTCCCCACACAAAATTCAATTGGCTTCCATCGATTATCGGCATAGTTTTTCTAGCGGTCATGTGCTGTTTTGATTCTTTCATGGATCTGTTCAATCTTTTCGGAAGTCTCTTAAACAATTTTAGGACCCGTCAACTGCCTCACACCAACCTCATTCCAACACAACGGTGTTCGACATTTTTGCCCATACAAGACCTCATATGGTGCCGCTTGGATGGAGGAGTGGTAGCTATTATTTTAGGCAAACTCTATCAATGGAAAATGATCCTCCCACGGTCCCACGAAGTCGATAACACAAGTTCTTAGCATGTCTTTGAGAGTCTGGATGGTTCTTTCACTTTGTCCATCTGTTAGTGGATGATATGTTGTGCTTAATCGAATTTCAGAACCCATTGCTTTTTGCAAACCTTCCCAAAACCTTGAGGTGAAGCGGCTATCTCTATCAAAGTTGATAGATAGTGGAACACCATGCCTATTTACAATTTCCTTTATATAAATATGTGCCAACTCTTCTAAAGAATAGCCCTCTTTAATAAGTAATGAGCAGATTTAGATAAGTGATCAACAATTAACGAGATTGTGTCATGCCTTTTTGCAGTTTGGGGTAATTTCATGACAAAATCCATTGTAATGTGATCCCACTTTCATACAAAAATCTCCAGAGATTGAAGATTTCCATAAGGCCTTTGATGTTCGATCTTAACTTGTAGACATGTTATACATTGTTCCATATACCTGGCTATATCCTTTTTTTATCTGGGCCACCAATAGAAAGGTTTCAGATCTTTATACTTCTTATTGGTATGTTGATGTATAGAGTAACGAGACTTATAACTTTCATTCAGAATAACCTTCCGAATATCCCCATGGCATGGTACCCAAGTTTGTCCCTAAAAACACAAAATTCCTTTATAATTTGGTTCTAGAGTAGAAATCATTTTACCCAACCTTTCTGACTTCATAAGATCCTCCTTCACAGCTTCTTTTTGACATCTCAGAATTTCTTTATGAAGGTCAGGGGCTAAGTTTATTCTCATTGCCACAGTCTTAATGGTTCCACTTCTTTCTTTTCTACTTAAAGTGTCGGCTACCACGTTGGCTTTTCTTGGGTGGTAGAGGATTTCACAATCATAATCATTAACAAGCACAATCCATTAATGATGCCGCATATTCGATTCTTTCTGGCTAAATAGATGTTGTAAACTTTTATGATCGGTGTAGACGTGACACTTTGTTCCCAGAAGATAATGCCTCCATATTTTCAAAGCAAATACCACTGCTGTCAATTCCATATCATGAGTTGGATATTACTTCTCATGATTCTTTAGTTTCCTAGATGCATAAGAAATCACCTTTCCTCTTTGCATCAATATACATCCCAACACTAGTTTTGAAGCATCGCTATAAACTACAAAATCTTCTGGTCCATCTGGTAAAGACAACACCGGGGCACTACAGAGATGATCTTTCAACAGTTAGAAAGGTTTTTGCTGTTCTTCCTCCCAATGAAACTTAACATTCTTCAGAGTCCATTTGGTTAATGGCACAACTATTTTAGAAAAATATTGAATGGATTTACGATAATAGCCTACCAATCCCAAAAAGCTTCGGATTTCAGAAGGTGTATTTGGGGCCTCCCACTTTTCAACTACATCTATCTTTGCTAGATCTACTTTCACCCCTGCTTCTGAAATGACATGACCTAAGAACTGAACTTCCCTTAGCCAAAATTCACAATTGGAATATTTTGCATGTAGCTTTTCTCTTTTCAAAAGTTCAAGTATCAGGAGGAGCTGTTCTGCGTGCTCCTATTTGGTTTTAGTGTATATAAAGATATCATCAATAAATATAATAATAAATTCATCAAGATACTCCTTACATACCTTATTCGTTAAATCCATAAAGGCTGCAGGCTCATTAGTTAGACCGAATGGCATTACTAAAAACCATGGTGCCCATATCTTGTTCGAAAAGTTGTTGTGGCAATGCTTCCTCTTTAACTTTAAGCTGATGATACCCTGATCTTAAATCAATATTTGAGAAATAACTTTCCCCCACCAGTTGATCAAACAAGTCATCAATCCTTGGCAAAAGATATTTATTCTTGATTGTCAACTAATTCAATTTTTTATAGTCTATACACATTCGCATGGACCCGTATTTATTTTTAACAAAAAGAATTGGAGCACCCCAGGGTGAAGTGCTAGGTCGAATGAATCCTTTATCAAGCAGATCGTTTAACTGAGTAACCAGCTCTTTCATATCTGATGGAGCCACCCGATACGGTGTTTTAGCTACTGGTGCTGTCACATGTAAGAGATCAATTCTAAATTCAATAACTCTTTTGAAAAGACTTATGGGTATTCACTAACAATTAGAATCAATTCCTACTTCCCTTTCTCCTTCTTTGCATCTATAGCATAAGCCAAATACCCCTGATACTTCTTCTAGATGCACTTTTGGGTTATTTAACACAGATAAAAGACTAGTATGATGACTCTGACGATCACCATAGATAACAACTGACCCTCTGTCTAGAAAGGTAATTCTGATCTTTTTGCTATTATAGACAATACTGGCCTGATGTTCTGCCAAACAATCCATACCTACCACTACATCAAACTATTTCATTGGCATTGGGAACAATCGAATTGGTAACTACCACCCCTCAATAATAATAACGCAATTATTAAATACATAGGTAACATATTTTTGACTATTAGTAGTGTCAACTACTAATCATCATCAAGTGGCACAGAATTCAAACATGCAAATTGAGCAAATGAAGGTGATACAAACGAAAAGTTTGCACCTGAGTCAAACAACACCTTAACACATATAGAAATCAGAAGGAAGGTACCTGTTACTGCATTTGTTGCGGCCTCTGCCTAGTTCTTTGTTATATGAAAGGACCGAGCCCGCGCCCCACCTTGGCCTCCTCTGGATACACTAGGTCTTCCGCTAGTACCAGATACATTACTCCCCATGGTCAACTGTGGAGTTCTCAACCACGAACAGTTATGTCGAATATGATCTGGGGAATTGCAATTAAAACATCTTCTATTGGCTAGGCAACTTCTTGACAAATGACTTGCCTCGCCACATTTGTAACTTTTTCTCGGGTCCACTTTCCAGTCACCTTCATGAACCTGTCGGCACCGAGCACAAACATTCTCACTGACCTTCTGTTCAGCTTTCTTATTGACCTTCTGTTCAGCTTTGTTATCATATTTCACTGTTTTTGACCCTTGAAAATTAGACGAAGGTCCTTCCCCTTTCCTTTTCTCAACCACCTTACCCTCTGTTTGTCTGTTCTTGTTTCATTCAGTAACTTTCGCCGCGTCCACAGTTAGTGAAAAGGTAGTTGGGTTCATGGCGATCACAAATTCATGGATTGACGGTTTTAAACCCCAAATATACCTCTCCACCTTCCGAAATTCTGATGAAATGTAATGTTCAGCAGATTGGGAATACTCAATGAATTTCTTAGTATACTCCCCCGAACGGTTCCATTGCCTTGTTCTAATTTTAGAAAATCTTCCTCCATTTGTCTTACAACCATTTTGGGACAAAACTGATCTTTGAATCGGTTCACAAATTTTGCCCAAGATAAGGTGTGTAAGACATCTTTTCTGGCTAACGACTCAACTTCGCACCAAATCAGAGCATTAGACTTCAATACAAACACATCAAATCGAACTTTATCTACTTTTGGACACTTAATAGTGTTAAACACTGATTCAATCTCCTTTATCAAACACATAGCCTTAACTGGATCTCTTTCTCCAGAGAAAGTTGGCAGTTTACAAGTCAAAAACATTTTGATGTTTCCCTCCTTATTATGAGCAACTGGAACAAAGGGATGTACTTCCACTCTTTTCATTTCAACTTTGACAGGTATTCCCATGATGGATGTCAAGGTTTCCCTTGGCTTCCCCATCTCTTCTGCCAGCATATCACTTGTTATATACTCTGGATGAGGCACATGTTCTTCATGAACATTCCCAAAGTGAGATTCTTCCCGTTCAGAATGAGTCTTAGTCTGACTCCTTCCCTGTACCTGACTTCTTCCTCTGCCCCTTCCCTTGACTCTTCCCCGACCTTTATTTCCAGAAGTACTCGTTGGAAGATTTACAGGTGATTACTCTCTTTCCTCAGATTCAAGATGAGCAATTCTCTCAAATCTCCGTGTACGGGTAGACATCTGCAGATTTCAATGTTAATAATCACGTATTTACATTCCCAAATATAATGAAGTATCTAAGTTCAGATATGTACTTGTAAATTAATAATTACACTGGCCAGATGAAATTAAAATTTACCGTACACGCTGTTCTTTTAACTCATCATATTTATTTTCAACGGTGCTAACTATGTTCGACACCCATAACATGCAATGAAATAGTTTAAGTCTAGGTATCATGCTTTAAATACCTAAATCCCTTAAACTCAGGCTCTGGTAGCACTTCTATAACATCCCACATCACACATTGCACGTAACATATACTTCATTTACAAGAAATACATGTTCGTACACCACTTAGGTCCCAATGTACAAGAAGTTATTATACAAATTACAAGGTCCGAAAATTCAAAAATTCATTCCTTGTACAATCATCATTCAACTACAAAAAACGAGATACAACATAATTTATCTTCACAAAGTTATGCATGTAGGAAAATATCACATTTCCCCCTTCCCTTTACAAGCCGCAGTTCCTGCATTACATATTTAAACCACAAAATGAGGGTTAGACCGGAAGGTCTACTGAGATCCCGTTTTCCATGTGATTGCAGGGTGAAGATCACCAAAACTTTATATAAAATCAACTTTTCGTATATAACAAATATATGAGCGTATAATCCACAATACCAATACCTTACCAATTTCCAATGCCAATTACTCGACTTTACGTATATCATATTCAACCAAATAGGTTAGCATCTGCCAGTTTTCACATAATACAACTTTAAACCTTTATAATCAATAACAAGGTTTATTCATAACTTCAGGCCAAAAGCCATATATCATTTCCATCAATAACATCTAGACTACGATTTCCAATAAGAACGATGATCCTAAATCTTTAAATCACAAAGAAATATGGATTTAAGGTCATCGTAGTCTTAAGGGATATAATAGTAAGAGTTATTTCACAATTCACACGTATACAAATGCCAACCTTATATCCAAAGGTACACCTCTACTTGATATGTCACCCTTATCCCAAAGTACACCTCTCATTGATATGCCACCCTTATCCCATGGTACACCTCTCCTTGATACGCCACCCTTATATCTTCATCAAATCCTTAGAAAATATTTCCAATTAGAACAAACCGAAGTCATGAGTGTCCCAATGAAATGTCATCCATGTTTTATCGAAAAACATTTGGAAAACCATATTTGTATAAATTCTCATTCTTTATCATATTAAAAGAATGTCATAATATTGATTCATTTCCTCAAAATACCTTTAGTCAAAATACAAATGCGGTCAACTTTAAAATTTGGTCAACACATTGACTTGGAAGGACTTCATCTCCGGTCAAGCCCTGGCTGGACTACAATCCGGACAACAAATAACAAAATCCACTCTTGGTCGGATTACAAATTCGGATAACATCAAGATGAACCCGGTCAAGCTTTAGCCGATTTATATTTAATTTGGATGACTCTTGATCGTATTCCTACTTCTCTGTTCAAAGCCTTTGTCCGATTTACATAATTTAAAATCACACTAACACATTAATCTAGTCAACACTATGACCGATTTTCCACTAATCTGGATAATACTTGTTCGATTTATAACTAATCCGGACAATACTTGTCCGATTAATACCTAACCGAGACAACACTTTTTTTGTAGAATAAATCAATTTTCATATCCAAAATAAATACTTTAAGACAATAAATTACTCGCCTTTGAAGTTCTTTTGAAATCAACTTCAAGAATCCAGTAAATAAGCAATATGGTCACCATATTCTTCTTAAATCTCTCTCTAGCTCTCAAAATGGCCAAGAGTTTTATTTTGAAGCTTCACCTTCTACTTATACTTTCCGTAACAAGTAATTCGGCTACTCAACGTACCCACATGCATGCATTACAAAACATACTCATGCATACATATATTCTCATGCACAAATGTCCATTTTAAACATCATATATATATATATATATATATGATCATATGGCCATATGTACCTTAACATACATTGACCCGTGCATGCATTTATATTATGCATATATCCCTTGTGCATAAAATTTTGCATACTCGTGTGATCAAGTATAGCAATTTATCATGCTTTTACGTAATCATATAACAAATAACCACGTATTAATTATCTCAGGTGATAACCAGGACCTGATTATCACTCTGAATGACCCTTGATCGTATTCCTACTTCTCCGTTCAAACCTTTTGTCTGATTTACGTAATTCAAAATCACACTAACATAATAATCCGGTCAACACTATGACCGGTTTTCCACTAACTCGGACAACACGTGTCTGATTTATAACATAATCCGGACATCACTGTTGTCACACCCTGCTAAAGCGGAAACAGGAGATGTAACAGACAAGCGAGTCACAACAATCGTTAATAAATAACACCTTTCAATTCTACAAAATAAAACGAGTTTAATATCGTAACCAAATTTTGATAAATACTTCATTTACAAAAACTTCCATTTCGAACTTAATCTGTTTTGCCACGAGTATGCTCCCAAAGTACTTCATTTCTTACATGTTACCAGAAAAGCATGGAACATAAATCGAGTCAACTACAAAGAGTTGGTGAGCTCACGGGTTTTCACATGCATAAAACATTTTAATGCATAAACCAAATATTTGCAAACTTATGCAAATCTTTTGCACTTAATAAATGTAAATCTTTCACGATGTAAAAACTTGAGACGGTATTGAGCCTTACCTTACCAACTTGCCCCATTATTTTACGAACGACCATAAGTAGCCCGTACACTTACTTAGGTCCCACAGTTCGTAGATGTACTAATTCAGYGGTGRWYCAAATTCCACATGATTAGACAAGAAAACATAGGTAATGTGCACCCCTTTCTGGGTGGGACTGTCAACACAATAGCGGCTATCCACAATACCATGGCCTGGCGACGTGCCCGAGTTAACAAGTAGCGTTTATGTACGGGGACTTAATTTGGAAAACGTACTCCCAAGCACATCAGTTTAGCATTTATTTCAAAGTGCAATAACAGTCAATATTTCATGACACAATAAATTTGACTAAACAGTTCTTTAGTCCGAAGGTTTCAATAAATAAACATGCATAGTTTGCTTACTCACATGCTTTTCCCCCAATAAAATAGACAAAGCATTAAAAGTGGGGTCGTGAGAACTCACAGGTTTATAGGTGAATATCCAAGAGAATGWCRTCTGAAGCTTTCAACRCCCGCCCTAACTTCCTAAAYAGACCAACAACCAGAACTAAGATCACTTATGGGTTCATGACAAAGATAAAGTCAAGTTGCATCCCATGCAATGCCATCGAGTTTTCATATATTAAAGTTGATATATTATTATTTATTCTAAAAATAGCCCAAAAATTATATAATAAAAGAAATCGAAATCCTATACTCAAAAGCGGAATTCTGGACAGATTATACATTTTGTTCCAAATATTTTTGGGTTTTACCAATCACTAAAAGTAGAACCTTCCAAAAGTCATTTTATGTCCATTATTTACATTATTACAATCATGAGCTAAGCCGACATTTTCCAAATACCAAGGAATTTTAGTGGGTTTAAGTCCCTCATAAATACCCTACAATCTCGAGTTACACAACCCCCAAAACAGATTGCACATTCAACGAGTGACAGTCTTTTTGGGGTCTAAACTCATCATTTTTCAAGAATTTTAACACCACTTTCAAGATAGCAAAAAAAAGTAAAATCTCTAGAAAGATTATTTCCCAATTCTATTGAGTTTTTGAGAAAGATAGGGTAGATTAAAGATACATGCAAGACCCTATCATATTCTGAAGTATACCTTTCATGAATAAACTTCACATGCAAACGATTTTCCCCTACTTTAGTAAAAATTTGAGAATATGGATCATAGATTATCATCCATTTGAAGACATTTTCATGTCTGTGACTCATAATCTCCCCCCTCATACTCTCCAGAAATTTGCTGCAAGAGCGTGATGTAGGAGAAGTAGGATAAAGACTTTTAATGATTTGCAAAAGTAATATAACTAGTATCATACTTTTTTTCTTATAATCTTGGGAATCTTCAAGATTGCAGAATTCCTAAGCTTGCTTGATGATGGAATCGGCTGGAGGGTGATTGATTTTTAGAGAGAGATGAAAGGGTTCTCAAGCTGTCAATATTTTGGATAAATGAGAGTTTTTCAAAGGGAGTGAGGTATTTATATGAGGATTTTTAAAGAAAGAAGTGGGTTGGCCCCTCAAGGCCCAAACCCAATAAAACTTTTTATTATTTTTCAAATTAACTATAAACCCACTATAATCTACCCAAACATAAATAAAACGACATTACTAATTTCAAAACCCCGTCTTTTAATAAATTATGTGGACATTCAGATGAGACTTTTGTATTTTAATTTTAAAAGTTTATAATATCAACTTTATATTATTTGGAACGTTTCTAAAATATTTGGCATTACACAAGTTAACTTCATCAATTGCCTGCTGAGGCGGATCTTCCAAGCTAAACTTTGGGTACTGAGTCAGATGTACTCTAACCACCATAACTAGATCCTAATAAATTTATAATTTTAAATATAGGATCTATAATAAAGTGCTAACCTGAAACTCCGAAATGACAGAATGTGTTAGCTCTCATTCCTTAAATGTAAAAGTATCGAAAAAGTAAAACAACAAGTACTGACAGAAGCTGATCTGTCACATAAGACAACAGAGGACAATCAACAGAAGTAACTTAATCTTACAAGATTCAAGTGACAGAACCTCTATCATCCATCACAGAGGTTCTGGAAACTTCTCCTCTGAAAA
>NW_020200730.1:0-15872 GCF_001531365.2 Cynara cardunculus var. scolymus
GCGTGTGAGATGGCGGTGTAACCACGAGAGTGATATAATGGTGGTGTAACCGCGAGAGTGATATAATGGCAGTGTAACTACGTGTGAGATGGCGGTATAACCGCGAGAGTGATATAATGGCGGTGTAACCGCGAGAAACATAAATGCACATATGTTTCAGAACAAGTTTGATTCTAAACTGATTGTTTGGAATGTATATTGTTGAATGGGATTATACACTCACTAGACCTTTGGGTCTAACGCTCATTTGTTGGACTAACTTGTTTTGCAGGTCAGCGTACCCTGAAAGATAAAGGCAAGGGAAAAGTCTAAATGATGATATTAGTTTGTGCGCATATGTATTAAAGATACATTTTGGTAGTTCATGTTTTGTAATAATACTGTTTTGAGTATTATGAGTATGATAATGTGAATTATTTGTAATGGGAATGTGAGGGTTGTTACATAGTGCTTACTATTACTCCCAACGCTCTCACCCTTGACGGTTTCACTCTTTCCTTCCTACTCAGAGCATAGGCCACCACTTTTGCTTTGCCAGGATGGTATTGATTTCACAGTCATAATCACTAAGCAGTTCAACCCATCTTCTCTGCCTCATATTTAACATCTTTTGGTTGAGGATGTGTTGAAGGCTTATGTGATCAGTGAACACAGTGCATTTGGTACCATAAAGGTAGTGTCTCCAAATCTTAAGTGCAAATTGTTATAACTAGGTCTGAGACAACCTGGGTTGAGGTAATTTATACATGTTTATTATGTGGATTACTTGAAATATGCATACCAAAGTAGAAATGCATGAACTATATGTGTGAACATGATATTGTGCATGCATATATGTGAAAAGATGGCATGACACATATGATTTTATACATGTATGCATGTGGTGTGAAGCATACATGAGGTGGTGCTTATTGTGATAAGCTATTCGGGTGAAATCATTATATCTTCATGGTTAAGAAATCATGAAATTTATAATACAAAATCCACCACCCAAAGTTATTTCTATTGGACAAAAGCTTTCACCGCCTTTGAAGTTTTATTATTAAAATCCTCCANAACCCCATAATAAGCATATAAAGTGCTTAAAACTTGATTTTTATCTTAAGAACATAAAGAGGAATTTTATAAGACGTAAAGGTAGAATAGTAACCTTAACCCTTAAGAAATTGACAACCGTTCATTTTCTATAGGGATTCACTAAAAGGACTTTACCAAGACGTACCATTTGATCACTCAACCATCTTCTCCGTGAAAGAAAATGTGACTATTCACGGCCCCTTTTTTAAATCCATCGTTATTTGGGGAAAAACATTTATAAAAGTAGTTGATGTTTGTATGAAATATACAATGTGCATAAATCGTGGATACAAATTGATTATATGAAATATGCATTAAAATGAAATTATGAATACGAGCACTAACACTATGTATGCTAGTAAAAATTGTGTTTGGGTTAATTAAAAAGTCCCACTTGGTTACACTACTTATTAACACGTATGAGCCGATAGTTTAAGTGGATAGCGTTATTTGGATTGACAATCCCACCTTTTACTAACAAGTAAGGGTGCATTTAACTAAAACATGGGTTTTACACATGTGGTTTAAACACCACCACTGAGGTAGTTCGGTATAAAGGGCATAGTTGTCGCAAGTTTAGTAGTGGCCCAACACTTAAAATTACTTGGAGTACATTGTGACTCATTAAAACTGCTACACGTATGAAAGGTATTGCGAGTAAGTAAACGACTTACTCGAACTAAATATTCATAAAGATTTGTTGTACATTGAAAACCTGTGAACTCACCAACTCTTGTAGTTGACACTTCTTTTAACGTGCTTTCCAGGGGTAAGAAAGGCACATGGTGGCATTTAAAAGAAGTCGCGTTTCAATCATCACCTTCGAATTTTTTTTATTTACAAACTTGTCGTTTTGGGAAAGTAAACTCTAGTTAGTGATGTAATGAAATTTTAATGTATGGTGGTGTTATTTATACTCTATTGCTATGAGACTCTACCTACCATACCTCGTGTTTCCACTTAGCGGGGTGTGACATGTATGAATAATGAGCCTTGGATAGACAAACCAGAGGCTCTTGTTAAGMATGGACAACCCATTATGTAGGACCAGAGGGGCTCTGGTTGAATATACATGATTTATTCATCATTTATATAGCATTTTTGGTATCCAGAGGCTCTGGATAGTAGAACTAGAGGCTCTGGGATGGAAAATGCATGTTTATGAAATTAAACTTCTTTATGATGAAAGAAAAGCTCCCCCTTTAATGATGCATGGGGATGAGTTTTGAGTTTAAAACTCCCCTAGAAACAATAAAGAGGTTGATTTTGATGACCAGAGGCTCTAGTCTAAACAACTAGAGGCTCTGGTTGTGAATGATGATGAAAAATTATATGAAATGTGGCTAATTATGTGAATGGATATGAAAATGAATGTCTTTGAGACTAGAGAGCTCTAGTTTCAAAGACAATAAATCCAGAGGCTCTAGTCTTTAGAACCAGAGGCTCTGGTTGCGAAGGCGATGCAAAGAATTATGAAATTTTGGTTAAGTGCATGCAAGTATATGTGAAATAAATGGGCCTTTGAGACCAGAGGGCTCTGGTTTCAAAGACTTTGAATCCAGAGGCTCTGGTCTTTAGATCCAGAGGCTTCGGTCTTTAGATCCAGAGGCTCTGGTTGAGAACTCAAAGATATTGTTCTTATTAGAAATAATGGTATTGATGTTATTGAGAAAGGGAAAACTTGGCCTATGGCCATTGGTATTGGTTAAAAGTGTTTTGAAACAKAATGGTTATTTYCATGAGGAATCWGAGGGKMTCTGGTTGTTCCTTGTAAGGAACCAGAGGGGCTCTRGTTGGTCCTCAWCGTTGGAACAGAGGATTCTGGTTATTKATTTGAAGGATGAACAAGTTTTTACTAAAGGTCTTATTTGGATTAGAGGTGTTGTATCGATTGTTGAGAGCTTTCGCGTCAAAATCGTATTTTAGATGTTTTAGGAAAAGAGTTTTATACTTAGAATCTTTTATGAAAATCAGACCAGAGAAGCTCTGGTTGATTTTCACGTTGAACTAGAGGGGCTCTGGTTGGTCATGTCTTTTGAACAAGAAGTTCTGGTTAGTTCAACCAGAGGCTCTGGTCGAACATGAACTTTTTATAATTGCTCGTTTTATGAAAAAGGCTATCTTATTGGTTGAAGGTTTATMTAAAGACCATTTTTGAGAAATTATATGAGTCAGAGGTGCTGGTTAGTACAACCAGAGGCTCTGGTCACGAAGACCAGAAGCTCTGGAAGAGAGACAAGAGGGGCTATGGTCCTGTGTTGAAATATTTTCTAAGAGTGATTTGAAACCAGAGGCTCTGGTCATGAAGACGAGAAGCTTTGGAAGAGAAACCAGATGGGCTCTGGTCCTGAATGTCGAATTATATTCCAAGTCTGGTTAGTGAAACCAGCAGCTCTGGTCGTGAAATCAGAAGCTCTGGAAGAGAGACCAAAGAGGCTCTGGTCCTGTGTCGAAATATTTTCTAAGTGTGGTTTGGAACTAGAGGCCCGATGGACCAAAGCTGTATGTTTTCATTTTTGCTTCATAAGATAATTGATTTGAAATAAATGTTTTGGTGATCTTCACCCTGTATTTCATAGAAGGGAACCTCACTAGACCCGTATGGTCTAACCCTCGTTTTCTGTTTTAAATTATGCAATGCAGGAATAGCTGGGTCCGGAGATGTAAAAGGGAAAATGTGATTATTTTCCTAAATCTATTGTCTGCTTTTGAAAATACATGTTATATTACATGTAGTAGTACAGGATTTGTTTTGGAAATTTTTATGTGTCAATTTTGTATATATAGTAATCCTTGTACTAATGGGACTTTTGATGTAATCCATGTTTCTATGTAATGAAATATGTGTTCAATGCAAATGTGGTATTCGGGGCGTTACACAAATACTACGGCTCCCAACTCTAGATCATGCGTAGTATAATTCTTATCATGCACTTTGAGTTGCCATGAGGCATATGCAATGACCTTATCTTTTTGCATTAACACACATCCTAATCCTTGATGTTATGCATCATAATATACCACAAAGTTTTCCCAACCCTCTAGTAAACAGAAGATAGGTGCATTACACAGTCTTTGCTTAAGGGTCTCAAATGCCTCTTCCTGTTTCTCTCCCCAGACAAACTTCTTGTCTTTCTGAGTTAAGCTGTGAGTGGTTGTGCAATTTTTGAAAAGTTCGCGATGAATCGCCGATAATAGCCTGCCAAGCCAAGGAATTGACGAATTTCTGTTAGGGTTCTTGGGGCTTCCCATTTCTTAATGGCCTCGATCTTTGCAGGATCTACTTGAATCCCTTTTTCATTAACCACATGACCAAGAAATTGTACTTCACGAATCCAGAATTCGCATTTGGAGAATTTTGCATACAATTTCTGGTTCCGAAGTAGCTCTAATATCATCCTTAGATGTTGCTCATGGTCCTCCTTACTTTGTGAATAAATCAGTATGTCGTCTATGAAAACGATTACAAATTTATCCAGGTATGGCCYGCACACCCTATTCATCAGATCCATAAAGACCGCCGGTGCATTGGTTAGCCCGAATGGCATAACCAAAAACTCATAATGACCATATCGGGTTCTGAATGCTGTTTTGGGAGTGTCCTCCTCTCGAATTCTCACTTGATGATATCCAGATCGTAGATCGATCTTTGAAAAGTATACAGCACCTTGGAGTTGATCGAATAAATCATCCATTCTTGGAAGGGGGTATCTATTCTTGATGGTCAACTTATTAAGTTCCCTATAATCAATGCACATTCGCATTGACCCATCTTTTTTTTTTACGAATAGAACCGGTGCACCCCATGGTGAGAAACTAGGTCTTATGAATCCTTTATCCAACAATTCTTGGAGTTGACCTGACAATTCTTGCATTTCTGATGGAGCCAAACGGTTTGGTTCTTTTGCCACTGGAGCAGCTCCAAAGATTAAGTCGATACCAAATTCAACTTGTCTCGGCGGGGGTAGTCCTGGTAAATCCTCAGGAAATACATCAGGAAACTCCCGAACTACAGGGAAATCATCAATACATTTCTCTTTGACCTTCTTATCAATAACATGGGTCAAAAATGCGACATAATTCTTCTTTAAGTACTTTCGCATCTTCANGAGGGGCTCTGGTTGGTCATGTCTTTTGAACAAGAAGCTCTGGTTAGTTCAACCAGAGGCTCTGGTCGAACATGAACTTTTTATAATTGCTCGTTTTATGAAAAAGGCAATCTTATTGGTTGAAGGTTTATCTAAAGACCATTTTTGAGAAATTATATGAGTCAGAGGTGCTGGTTAGTACAACCAGAGGCTCTGGTCAAGAAGACCAGAAGCTCTGGAAGAGAGACCAGAGGGGCTCTGGTCCTGTGTTGAAATATTTTCTAAGTGTGATTTGAAACTAGAGGCTCTGGTCATGAAGACTAGAAGCTCTGGAAGAGAGACCAGAGGGGCTCTAGTCTGGAATGTCGAATTATATTCCAAGTCTGGTTAGTGAAACCAGCGGTTCTGGTCGTGAAACCAGAAGCTCTGGAAGAGAGACCAGAGGGGCTCTGGTCCTATTTCGAAATATTTTCTAAGTGTGGTTTGGAACTAGAGGCCCGATGGACCGAAGCTGTATGTTTTCAGTTTTGCTTCATAAGATAATTGATTTGAAATAAATGTTTTGGTGATCTTCACCACGCATTTCATAGAAGGGAACATCACTAGACCCGTATGGTCTAACCCTCATTTTCTGTTTTAAATTATGCAATGCAGGAATAGCTGGGTCCGGGGATGTAAAAGGGAAAATGTTATTATTCTCCTAAATCTACTGTCTTCTTTTGAAGATGCATGTTATATTACATGTAGTAGTACAGGATTTGTTTTGGAAATTTTTATATGTCAATTTTGTAAATATAGTAATCTTTGTACTAATGGGACTTTTGATGTAATCCATGTTTCTATGTAATGAAATATGTGTTCTATGCAAATGTCATATTTGGGGCGTTACAGAAGTAGTATCAGAGCCTGAGTTTAAGGGATTTAGGTATCAAAGCATGATACCTAGACTTAAACTGTTTTTATTGCATGATAAGAGTCCCGGACATAGTTAGCACCATTGGAAATAAATATGATGAGTTGAAAGAACAGTGTGTAAGGTAAATTTTAATTACATCTGGCCAGTGTAATTATAAATTTACAGGTACACTTTTGAACTTGAATACTCATTATATTTGGGAATGTGAATATGTGATTATTAATATTAAACTCTGCAGATGTCTAGCCGAACTAGATGATCTGAAAGATTGGCTCATCCAGAATATGAGGAAAGGGAAGAATCACCTGTTAATCCTCCAATTAGTATGTCTGGAAATAGAGATCGGGGAAGACCAAGGAGACGAGGTAGAGGAAGAAGTCAGTCTCAAGGAAGAGGATGGACCGAAATCCAATCTGAACAAGAAGAATCTCACTCTAGAAATGTTCAGGAAAGGTGGGTGCCACACCCAGAATATATAACTAGAGATATGTTGGCAGAGGAAATGGGAAAATTGCGGGAAACTCTGACATCTATCATGGGAATACCGACTAGGGTGGAAACAGAAAGAGTGGAAGTTCATCCATTTGTTCCAGTTACCCATAATAAAGAAGGGGATATTAAAATATTCTTAGCATGTAAACCACCAACCTTCTCTGGGGAGAGAGATCCAGTGAAAGCAATGTGCTGGATCAAGGAGATGGAATTTGTGTTCAACACCATTCGGTGTCCAGAAACAGATAAAGTGCAATTTTATGTTTCTGTATTAAAGTCAAATGCTTTGTTTTGGTGGGAAGTTGAATCATCTACCAGAACAGATGTTTTACAGACTTTGTCATGGGTAGAATTCGTGGATAGATTTAAAAATCAGTTATGTCCTAAAACGGCCGTGAGACAAATGGAGGAAGATTTCCTAAAGTTAGAGCAAGGAAATGGAACAGTTTGAGAGTATACTGAAAGATTTATTGAATACTCTCGTTTTGCCGAACACTATGTTTCGAATGAATCCAGGAAGATATAAAGGTTTATTTGGGGTCTAAAACCCTCAATTAGGGAATTCGTTATTGCTGTGAATCCCAATACCTTTCCATTAACAGTAGAAGCAGCTGAGGTGACTGAAAGAAATAAGAATAGACAATCATAAGGAAAGATTGTTGAGAAAAGAAAATGGGAAGGGCCTTCATCTTTTCGGGGGCCGAAAATTGTTAGATATAATAACCGATTTGAGCAGAAGATCAATGAAAAAGTCTGCTCACAATGCCGACAGGTTCATCAAATGTTACAAGTGCGGCGAAGCGGGTCATCTGTCTAGAAACTGCCCAGCTAACAGAAGGTGTTTCAATTGCAATTCTCCGGATCATATTCGACCGAATTGTCCTTTGTTAAGAAGTCCTCGTCTGACAATGGGAGGAAATACTCCCAGTAACCATGGAAGGCCTAGTGTACCGAGGGGAGGCTAGAGTGGAACCAGAGGTAGATCATTTCAAATGAAAAGGAATGAGGCAGAAGCAACCCCAGATGTAGTAACAGGTACATTCCTTCTGAATTCACAATGTGCTAAGGTGTTATTTGACTCTGGTGCAAATTATTCAATTATATCACCATTATTTGCTCAAATTGCATGTTTGAAATCTGTGCTACTTGATGATGAATTAGTAGTTGATATTGCTAATAGTCAAAAAACTGTTACTAGTGTGTTCAATAATTGCATTATTGTTATTGAGGGTTGTGAGTTTTCGATCCGGTTATTTCCCATGCCGATGAAGGAATTTGACGTAGTAGTGGGTATGGACTKGTTGGCAAAGAATCATGCTAGTATTGTTTGTAATCAGAAAATGATTAGAATTGTTATGCCAGACCAGAGAACTATTGTTATTTATGGTGATCGTCAGAATCACCATACCAGTATTTTGTCAATAACGAAAGCCCGGAAAAGTATTCGAAAGAAGTGCCAAGGATGTTTGGCATATGTAATCGATTTAAAGAAAGAGAAAGGAAAGGAAGAATTGATTCCGATTGTTAGTGAATATCCAGAAGTTTTTCCAGAARACTTATCTGGATTACCACCAGATAGAGTTATTGAGTTCTGAATTGATTTAATACCAGGGGCTGCACATATAGCGAAGGCGCCGTACCGTTTAGCTCCATCGGAACTGAAAGAATTRGTGGCACAGTTGAAAGATTTAACAGATAAGGGATTTATTAGACCCAGTACTTCACCTTGGGGTGCTCCGGTCTTATTTGTTAAGAAGAAAGATGGGTCTATGCAAATGTGTATAGACTATCGTGAAYTGAATAAGTTGACAATCAAAAACAAGTATCCCTTACCAAGGATTGATGATTTGTTCGACCAATTGGAGGGTGCAAGTTATTTCTCCAAAATTGATTTAAGATCTGGATATCATCAGCTCAAGGTCAGGGAAGAAGATGTGGCCATAACAGCATTAAGAACAAGGTACGGACATCACGAATTCTTAGTTATGCCATTCGGCTTAACTAATGCACCCGCAACCTTTATGGACCTGATGAATAGGGTATGTAAGGAATATCTTGATAAATTCGTTTTTGTATTTATCGATGATATTGTTATATACTCTAAGACCAAAGAAGAACATGCGGAACATCTTCGTTTGATACTGGAAGTATTAAAGAGAGAAAAGTTNCTTCTTTAAGTACTTTCGCATCTTCATACATGATATTATCCTAATTTTCCGATCTGACTCATCTCCTCGAATTACAATTGAGTCACTTCCTTCTTGAGGAATTCGGATAACCTTTTCTGAACAGACTATTTCAGCTTGATTTTTGGATAGCCAATCCATGCCTATGACTATATCAAAGCTTCCTAACTCAATCGAAATAAGGTCTATACTAAAATCCTCATTTGCTAAACTTAGTATGCAGCCCATGATTATATCTCTAGCCTTAATTTCTTGTCCATTAGCATATTCTATTATGTAAGCGTCTTTCAACCTTTGGGGTCTTAGGTTAATCTTTGGCTTAAAATCTAATGATACAAAGCTTCTGTCTGCCCCAGAATCAAATAATACCGATGCAAATTCCTTATTTAAGAGAAATGTACCTGTAACCACATCGGGATCATATCTAGCTTCCTTTGCTCCAATCTCAAATGCTCGGGCCCGTGTTTGACTTTCCGAGTTTCCTTGATCGGCCAGTCGGGCATGGCTAGCATTTGTTCCTCGTTTTCTCTTTGGGCACACATTCCTTATATGGTCTGGACTCCCACAATCAAAACACAATTGCTTCCTGCAATCTTTCGCAGCATGACCACCTCTGTGGCATCTTTGGCAGATGATGCAATTTCCCCAGTGTTTATATTGGCATTTATTGCACTTAGGCTTGCTTCCTTGGTTTACCACCTGGGCCTGAACCCCAAAATTGCCTGCTACTTTCCTATTCTTGTCAAATCTTCCCCCAAATCTTTGATTCCCATGCTCTTCCACGTATCTCTTTCCTTTGGCGAACTCTCCAGATCGAACAACATTATTTGTGAGTTTAGTGGGAATGTCTATTGCCTCCTGAAGAGTCTTTGGTTTTGCTGAGGTGATGTTTCCTCGAATCTCTAGAGACAATCCACAAATATATCTCTCAATTCGAACTTCCGCGGGTGTCACCAGATGTGGCACTAAGTTCGCTAACTCATGGAATCGAGCGGTATATGCAGCTATGTTTTCCCTTTTCATCTCATGGTTCCATAACTCCATTTCCAACTTTTGGAGTTGACTTCTTGGGCAGTATTCGTCCATAAGTAGTTTCTTGAACTCTTCCCACAAAAGTTGATTGGCCGATTCTCGACCCCTAGTCTGAACAAATATGTTCCACCATGTCAGCGCTCGACCTTGCAGAAGACATGCTACATATTCTACTTTATTTGCTTCTGAGCATTTATTAATATGGAGGACAGATTCCATACTTTCAATCCAGGTTAGTAATCCTACGGCTCCTTCAGTTCCATAGAATTCTTTTGGGTTGCAAGATTTGAAGGATTTATAAGTGCATTCTCTAGGTGTTCTAGGCTCAGAATTGGTTGGTTGGTTAGCATTCAATCCTGCTGCTACCTGGCTGACAATGTTGGGGAGTGCAGCCAATAGTTGTTCTGATACGAGTTGTGCAACCTCAGGGTTTTCTCTTATTGGCGGCATTTTCTAGGGCCTAAGTCAGAAGGGAATTTCATCATTATTATGGCAATAACAAGAACAATAACGTCCAGTCATTTAAATGATGCAAAGGGTATTCATCGAACGGATAACATTCAAGCATTTATATAATTAAACAGAATAATCTTATATTCAACCATGACTCGAGGTGAATAAGCATTTCTCAAGAGATGTCAGATGTTCATAGTTGATTACAACCTATCAAAACAATTTCTTGGGTTTCTTTGCAAAAGAGTGGATAGCCTATCACTAGTCAACCTGTCTAGAACAACATCCAACCGATCAGTATTCCTAGTATCATCATCATCATTCCATTCACTACCAACCACTTGTACAGTCTCCAAATCTCCCGTCTCGCAGCAATGACGGCATCCGAGTTTCTAATCATACGCTGGTGGTACATTTCCATCATATCGGATAAATTGTTCAAAATGTGATGGTGGTATCCCAGTCGGGTCTGGTGAATTTGAGTATCTGATGCGATTCTCTGCACCCATTCTCGCTCAGCCAGATTCATGCCCCGAGTGCAGGATGCAGGTACTCCGGTCACCACTTGAGAAATCCTGCTCCCTAGTTGTGGTTGTGATGACTCTCCTCTAACTCTAGAAAAGTTCTCAAATGTCGCTCGCCGAGGTAGTGGAACACTTTTCCTAGGCGTGACTCTAATCCTTGGGCCATGAAAGGTTTGAGGTGGGATATCGGGTATTGGCTCCGATGGGGGTAATATAGATGCCGGTGGCAAAGCAGATGCCCCGCTGGTCGTAGTGTCCTCATGCTCATAAGGGTCCACCTCTTTATTGATGGATGGGCTCCTTCTGGATCGACGAACCACGTAACCGGATTCGTTGGCCGAGTATTCACTAAAAGTAGGTGATGCCATAGTGATCTGCGACATTAACAATCTTAGTTACTAAATGTACCATCTAAAAAAAATGCTTAGTGTTATAACAGAAGCTTCTAAACAAGGCTAAGGATGGCAATCAAGCTAAGGCCTTGGGATAGCCCAAGTCTCTAGTCGAAGTACCCAGAGCTTCTGGTTGCATTACCATACTTAAAAAAAATTTGGGTTCTAGTTCTTCGGTTCTCTAGTTCCACCTTCATAGCAGATCAATGGGCCTCTAGTCCATCGACCTCTGGTTCCTCATACTTAGCAGATNGTCAGAAGGAAGTAATGAAAGAAGATCTTATCAAATCAGAAAAGTTGGGTAAGATGATTTCAATATTGGAACCAAATGACAAAGGAATTATGTGTTTTCAGGGGATAATTTGGGTACCGTATTTTGGAGATATCCGAAGTATGATACTAAATGAAAGTCATAAATCCTGATATTCTATCCATCCAGGCACCAATAAGATGTATCGAGATTTAAAACCTTTTTATTGGTGGCTAGGATTAAAAAGAGACATGGCTCGATATGTGGAACGGTGTCTGACATGTTTACAGGTTAAGATTGAACATCAGAAGTCGTATGGAAGTCTTCAATCGTTAGAAATACCTGTATGGAAATGGGATCACATTACCATGGATTTTGTTATGAAGTTACCTCGAACTCCAAAGGGGTATGACGTAATTTGGGTAATTGTTGATCGTTTATCTAAATTTGTACATTTTCTACCAATAAGAGAGAAATACTCTTTAGAAAAGTTAGCGTAGATTTACATCAAATAAATTGTTACCAGACACGGTGTTCCTTTGTCTATTATCTCTGATAGAGACAATCGGCTTACCTCAAAGTTCTGGGGAGGATTACAGAAAGCTTTGGGGTCTGAAATTCGATTAAGTACAGCCTATCATCCGCAGACTAATGGGTATAGTGAAAGAACTATGCAGACTCTCGAAGATATGTTGAGAAGCTGCATTATTGATTTCGGGGGATCATGGGAAGATCACTTGCCATTGAAAGAGTTTGCGTATAACAATAGTTATCATTCCAGCATCCAAGTAACACCATATGAAGTGTTATATGGACGTAAATGCCGAACACCATTATATTGGAATGAAGTGGGTGAAAAACAGCTAACAGGTCCTGAAATTGTCCAAGAAACTTATGAAAAGATCGAACAGATCCGTGAGAGAATCAAAACTGCACAAGATCGCCAGAAAAGTTATGCAGATAATCGTCGAAAGCCGATTGAATTTGATATAGGTGATTTTGTGATGTTAAAAGTTTCGCCATGGAAGGGTGTTATCAGATTTGGAAAGAAAGGAAAGCTCGGTCTGAGGTATGTAGGGCCGTTTAGAATATGTAAACGAGTTGGACTAGTAGTTTACCAATTGGAATTATTAGAGGAACTTAGTCTGATTCACAATATTCTTCATGTGTCAAACCTAAGGAAATGCCTTGCTGATCCCAGTATGGCAAAACCACTTCCGGAGATTAAGTTGGATGACAAACTAAATTTTGTAGAAACTCCAGAAGCTAAAACCGACCATAACACCCGTGTGTTGATAAACAAGGAAATAAGCCTTGTAAGGGTACAGTGGCGATTTCACAAAGGATCAGAAGCAACATGGGAATTAGAATCAGAAATGAAAGAAAAATATCCATGGTTATTTGAATGAATTCCGGGACGGAATTCTTTTTAAGGGGGGATGAATGTTATAACCAGGTCTGAGACAACCTGGGTTGAGGTAATTTATACATGTTTATTATGTGGATTACATGAAATATGCATACCAAAGTAGAAATGCATGAACTATATATGTGAACATGATATTGTGCATGGATATATGTGAAAAGATGGCATGACAAATATGATTTATACATGTATGCATGTGGTGTGAAGCATACATGAGGTGGTGCTTATTGTGATAAGCTATTCGGGTGAAATCATTATATCTTCATGGTTAAGAAATCATGAATTTTNATCGACCTCTGGTTCCTCATACTTAGCAGATCAATGGATCTCTGGTCCATCAACCAGCGCTTCTGGTTCTTCTAACCAGCGCTTCTAGTTCAACATGAACACTTAGCATTATAAAGGAATTTTCTATTCTTCATCTCTAGTCCTTCTAACCAGCGCTTCTGGTTCAACATGGGCACTTAACAATATAACGGATTTTTTTTATCCTTCAACTCTGGTTCTTCTAACCAGCGCTTTTGGTTCAACATGAACACTTATCATTATAAAGGATTTTTCTATCCTTCACCTCTGGCCCTTCTAAGCAGCGTTTCTGGTTCAACATGGGCACTTATCATTATAAAGGATTTTTCTATCCTTCACCTCTGGCCCTTCTAACCAGCACTTCTGGTTCAACATGGGCACTTAACAATATAAAGGATTTTTCTATCCTTCACCTGTGGTCCTTCTAACCAGCGCTTCTGGTTGGTCTAGGGCAATGGATATTCATAAATTATGCAACACACACATAGTCATGCTTTTCACACAATTTTTTAACTGGAGCATATTCTTAGTACAGCCGATTAAGTCCTTCTATTATACGTAAATTAAACATAGGTGATCAGGCTTTGTTTAATTGACATATAATAATGTAACCTGCTTTGCATAATGTATTTAAATCACTTGAAAAACCGTTTTGAAAATACTTGGTTATAGTTTGTGGTTTTTAAAGAAAAACCAATGTTCTCTATAACTGAATCTTTGATACCAAATATGTCACACCCCGCTAAAGCGGAAACACGAGGTGTAATAGGTAAGCGAGTCACAACAACAGATAATAAACAACACCATTCAAGTTTTACAAAAGTTCTAATTTAACATCCATAACTAAGATGGAATATAATACTTCTTTACAAAAACTTCAACGATGTGCTTAATCGTTATCACCACAAACATGCTCCAAAAAAATTCATTTCTTACTTACTTCCTGAAAAGCATGAAACATAAAACAAGTCAACTACAAGAAGTTGGTGAGTTCACGGGTTTTCACATGCACAAAACGTTACAATGCATAAATCATTTCTAGCAAAACTATACGTAAGTTTTGCACTTAATAAATGTAAATCTACAACGATGTTTTAAAACTTGAGATGCTACTGAGCCTTTCCTGACCAATGTGCCCCATTATTTTACGCTACTTCATGCTTTTCCCCCAGTTTAAATAAACAAAAAACATTAAAAGTGGGGCCGTTAATACTCACTAGTTAGCCGATGAATATCCAAGGATTTGATGACGTCTCAAGCGCTGAACGTCCTGCCCTAACCTTCCTAAACAGTCCAATGACCAGAAATTAGATTTCTTATGGGTTCTCGACAGAGATAAAGTCAAGTTATATCTTATGTAATGCCAATAGGTATATTTYACAATTAAATCCTTTGCGCCAAAAAGCTGCCATTTGGACAGAATATAAATTCTAAATCTGATATTTTTGTCTTCACAAATCATTGCCAAAAAGGAACCTTCCACAACTCTTTTTATGTCCAAGTTTTATACCCACCAAAATAGGGAGTTAAACAGACTTTTCCCAAATTTCAAGAACTAAAGATCGGTTTAAGGTAATCATCATTACCCTACCACTTTGAGTGACACAGCCCCCAAAACAGATTGCACACTCTTCAAGTGGCGGCCATTTGGGGGGTCTAAACTCATCATTTTCCAAAGATTGTAAATTTATTTTAAAGCTAACACATTAAGCTAGCATCTAAAGGAAGATTCACCTATTTTTAACGAGTTTTTTTTTATAGAATATAACCGATTTAAGATGCATGCAAGATTCTGTCAGCAAAGTTTTTTTTACACGATAAACTTGTATCAAGAACTTAACAATTCAGAACTCAGCTTTTAAGGACCAAAAACCCGCATGCAAGTACCTTTACCAACTTTTCTTGAGTTCTGATCGTTTGCAGATCATAGATTACCATCAGCTTGAAGACATTTCCATGTCATCGATGTATAATCTTCCATATTAGACTCTGAAGAAAGTTTGTTTATAAAAAGATCGAAGAGAAAAGTGTAGCAAAATAAGAAATCTTGACGAAGAACGGGAATAATGAAACTAGTCCCTTACCTTTTGAATGAAATCTTGAATAATCCTCAAGATGGAAATGTTGTTAGAAGATGAAATCGGCTGGAAAGGTACGGTTTAGAGAGAGAGATATTCGAGAGAAGAGTTTATGCAAGGTGGAAGGTGAAAAAAATGAGAGTTTTCAAAGGATGAGGGGTATATATATGAGGGATTTAAGAAAGGAAATGAGCCGGCCTCAAAGGCCCAAGTCCATTTAAAAAAAATTATTTTTCTTTTAAACAACATAAGGCCCATTTAAATTTATAATATCAACTTTATTATCTTAGGAGCATTTGTTAATATATTTTGGCATTACATAAGTTAACGTTATCCGCTACTCGTCGAAACAAAGTTCACTAAACTATACTTTGGGAACTAAGGCAGATGAATTCCAAATCAATCATGACTAGATCCTAAATAAATATAGCTCTAAATTGAGGTACCCTGGAAAGATGCTAACTTGATGCTCAAAAATGACGGATGTCGCAAATAATTTTTTAAAACTTGCATAAAATATAGAGTCTACATATTTTAAATATTTTTTACTTAAAATTATATTTACGGAATTTATTTATCTCATAAAAATAGGAATTTGGGTCTTTTTCTCAATTTCTCACAAAAATAACAAACTTATTAAATTATAGGCTAA
>NW_020200730.1:17700-19201 GCF_001531365.2 Cynara cardunculus var. scolymus
GAAATAATGGTATTGATGTTACTGAGAAAGGGAAAACTTGGCCTATGGCCATTGGTATTGGTTAAAAGTGTTTTGAAACAGAATGGTTATTTTCATGAGGAATCAGAAGGGCTCTGGTTGTTTCTTGTAAGGAACCAGAGGGGCTCTGGTTGGTTCTCATCGTTGGAACAGAGGATTCTGGTTAATGATTTAAAGGATGAACAAGTTTTTACTAAAGCTCTTATTTGGATTAGAGGTGTTGTATCGATTGTTGAGAGCTTTCGCGTCAAAATCGTATTTTAGATGTTTTAAGAAAAGAGTTTTATACTTAAAATCTTTTTATGAAAATCAGACCAGAGAAGCTCTGGTTGACTTTCACGTTGAACCATAGGGGCTCTTGTTGGTCATGTCTTTTGAACCAGAAGCTCTGGTTAGTTCAACCAGAGGCTCTGGTCGAACATGAACTTTTTATAATTGCTCGTTTTATGAAAAAGGCTATCTTATTGGTTGAAGGTTTATCTAAAGACCATTTGTGAGAAATTATATGAGTCAGAGGTGCTGGTTAGTATAACCAGAGGCTCTGGTCACGAAGACCAGAAGCTCTGGAAGAGAGACAAGAGGGGCTCTGGTCCTGTGTTGAAATATTTTCTAAGTGTTATTTGAAACCAGAGGCTCTGGTCATGAAGACCAGAAGCTTTGGAAGAGAGACCAGAGGGGCTCTGGTCCTGAATGTCGAATTATATTCCAAGTCTGATTAGTGAAACCAGCGGCTCTGGTCGTGAAACCAGAAGCTCTGGAAGAGAGACCAGCGGGGCTCTGGTCCTGTGTCGAAATATTTTCTGAGTGTGGTTTGGAACTAGAGGCCCGATGGACCAAGGCTGTATGTTTTCAGTTTTGCTTCATAAGATAATTTATTTGAAATAAATGTTTTGGTGATCTTCACCCTGCATTTCATAGAAGGGAACCTCACTAGACCCGTATGGTCTAACCCTCATTTTCTGTATTAAATTATGCATTGCAGGAATAGCTGGGTCCGGGGATGTAAAAGGGAAAATGTGATTATTTTCCTAAATCTATTGTCTGCTTTTGAAGATGMATGTTATATTACATGTRGTAGTACARGATTTGTTTTRGAAATTTTTATATGTCAATTTTGTACATATAGTAATCCTTGTACTAATGGGAATTTTGATGTAATCCATGTTTCTATGTAATGAAATATGTGTTCGATGCAAATGTGGTATTTGGAGCGTTACACAAATACCACGGCTCCCAACTCTAGATCATGCGTAGTATAATTCTTCTTATGCACATTGAGTTGCCGTGAGGCATATGCAATGATCTTATCTTTTTGCATTAACACACATCCTAATCCTTGATGTTATGCGTCATAATATACCACAAAGTTTTCCCAACCCTCTAGTAAAGAGAAGATAGGTGCATTACACAGTCTTTGCTTAAGGGTCTTAAATGCCTCTTCCTGTTTCTCTCCCCAGACAAACTTCTTGTCTTTCTGAGTTAA
>NW_020200730.1:19466-22920 GCF_001531365.2 Cynara cardunculus var. scolymus
TGAATCCCTTTTTCATTAACCACATGACCAAGAAATTGTACTTCACGAATCCAGAATTCGCATTTGGAGAATTTTGCATACAATTTCTGGTTCCGAAGTAGCTCTAATATCATCCTTAGATGTTGCTCATGGTCCTCCTTACTTTGTGAATAAATCAGTATGTCGTCTATGAAAACGATTACAAATTTATCCAGGTATGGCCCGCACACCCTATTCATCAGATCCATAAAGACCGCCGGTGCATTGGTTAGCCCGAATGGCATAACCAAAAACTCATAATGACCATATCGGGTTCTGAATGTTGTTTTGGGAGTGTCCTCCTCTCGAATTCTCACTTGATGATATCCAGATCGTAGATCGATCTTTGAAAAGTATACAGCACCTTGGAGTTGATCGAATAAATCATCGATTCTTGGAAGGGGGTATCTATTCTTGATGGTCAACTTATTAAGTTCCCTATAATCAATGCACATTCGCATTGACCCATCTTTTTTTTTGACGAATAGAACCGGTGCACCACATGGTGAGAAACTAGGTCTTATGAATCCTTTATCCAATAATTCTTGGAGTTGACCTGACAATTCTTGCATTTCTGATGGAGCCAATCGATATGGTGCTTTTGCCACTGGAGCAGCTCCAAAGATTAAGTCGATACCAAATTCGACTTGTCTCGGCGGGGGTAGTCCTGGTAAATCCTCAGGAAATACATCAGGAAAATCCCGAACTACAGGGAAATCATCAATACATTTCTCTTTGACCTTCTTATCAATAACATGGGTCAAAAATGCGACATAATTCTTCTTTAAGTACTTTCGCATCTTCATACATGATATTATCCTAATTTTTCGATCTGACTCATCTCCTCGAATTACAATTGAGTCACTTCCTTCTTGAGGAATTCGGATAACCTTTTCTGAACAGACTATTTCAGCTCGATTTTTGGATAGACAATCCATGCCTATGACTATATCAAAGCTTCCTAACTCAATCGGAATAAGGTCTATACTAAAATCCTCATTGGCTAAACTTAGTGTGCAGCCCATGATTATATCTCTAGCCTTAATTTCTTGTCCATTAGCATATTCTATTATGTAAGCTTCTTTCAACCTTTGGGGTCTTAGGTTAATCTTTGGCTTAAAATCTAATGATACAAAGCTTCTGTCTGCCCCTGAATCAAATAATACCGATGCAAATTCATTATTTAAGAGAAATGTACCTTTAACCACATTGGGATCATACCTAGCTTCCTTTGCTCCAATCTCAAATGCTCGGCCCCGTGCTTGACTTTCCGGGTTTCCTTGATTGGCCAGTCGGGCTTGGTTAGCATTTGTTCCTCGTTTTCTATTTGGGCACACATTCCTTATGTGGTCTGGACTCCCACAATCAAAACACAATCGCTTCCTGCAATCTTTCGAGGCATGACCACCTCTGTGGCATCTTTGGCAGATGATGCAATTTCCCCAGTGTGGATATTGGCATTTATTGCACTTAGGCTTGCTTCCTTGGTTTACCACCTGGGCCTGAACCCCAAAATTGCCTGCTACTTTCCTATTCTTGTCAAATCTTCCCCCAAATCATTGATTCCCATGCTCCTCCACCTATCTCTTTCCTTTGGCAAACTCTCCAGATCGAACAACACTATTTGTGATTTTAGTGGGAATGTCTATTGCCTCCTGAAGAGTCTTTGGTTTTGCCAATGTGATGTTTCCTCGAATCTCTAGAGACAATCCACAAATATATCTCTCAATTCGAACTTCCTCGGGTGTCACCAGATGTGGCACTAAGTTCGCTAACTCATGGACTCGAGCGGTATATGCAGCTATGTTTTCCCCTTTCATCTCATGGTTCCATAACTCCATTTCCAACTTTTGGAGTTCACTTCTTGGGCAGTATTCGTCCATAAGTAGTTTCTTGAACTCTTCCCACGAAAGTTGATTGGCCGATTCTCGACCCCTAGTCTGAACTAATATGTTCCACCATGTCAGCGCTCGACCTTGCAGAAGACATGCTGCATATTCTACTTTATTTGCTTCTGAGCATTTATTAATATGGAGGACAGATTCCAAACTTTCAATCCAGGTTAGTAATCTACGGCTCATTCAGTTCCATGGAATTTCAAGATTTGAAGGATTTATAAGTGCATTCTCTAGGTGTTCTAGGCTCAGAATTGGTTGGTTGGTTAGCATTCAATCCTGCCGCTACCTGGCTGACAATGTTGGGGAGTGCAGCCAATAATTGTTCTGATACGAGTTGTGCAACCTCAGCGTTTTCTCTTCTTGGCGGCATTTTCTAGGGCCTAAGTCAGAAGGGAATTTCATCATTATTATGGCAATAACAAGGACAATAACTTCCAGTCATTTAAATGATGCAAAGGGTATTCATCGAACGGATAACATTCAAGCATTTATATAATTAAACAAAATAATCTTATATTCAACCATGACTCGAGGTGAATAAGCATTTCTCAAAAGATGTCAGATGTTCATAGTTGATTACAACCTATCAAAACAAGTTTTTGGGTTTCTTTGCAAAAGAGTGGATAGCCTATCACTAGTCAACCTGTCTAGAACAACATCCAACCGATCAGTATTCCAAGTATCATCATCATCATTCCAGTCACTACCAACCACTTGTACAGTCTCCTAATCTCCCGTCTCGCAGCAATGACGGCATCCGAGTTTCTCATCATACGCTGGTGGTGCATTTCCATCACATCGGATAAGTTGTTCGGAATGTGATGGTGGTATCCCAGTCGGGTCTGGTGAACTTGAGTATCTGATGCGATTCTCCGCACCCATTCTCGCTCAGCCAGATTCATGCCCCGAGTGCAGGATGCAGGTACTCCGGTCACCACTTGAGAAATCCTGCTCCCTAGCTGTGGTTGTGATGACTCTCCTCTAACTCTAGCAGAGTTCTCAAATGTCGCTCGCCGAGGTAGTGGAACACTTTTCCTAGGCGTGACTCTAATCCTTGGGCCATGAAAGGTTTGAGGTGGGATATCGGGTATTGGCTCCGATGGGGGTAATATAGATGCAGGTGGCAAAGCAGATGCCCCGCTGGTCGTAGTGTCCTCATGCTCATAAGGGTCCACCTCTTCATTGATGGATGAGCTCCTTCTGGATCGACGAACCACGTAACCGGATTCGTTGGCCGAGTATTCACTAAGAGTAGGTGATGCCATAGTAATCTGCGACATTAACAATCTTAGTTACTAAATGTACCATCTAAAAAAATGCTTAGTGTTATAACAGAAGCTTCTAAACAAGGCTAAGGATGGCAATCAAGCTAAGGCCTTGGGATAGCCCAAGTCTCTGGTCGAAGTACCAGAGCTTCTAGTTGCATTACCATACTTAAAACAAATTGGGTTCTAGCTCTTCGGTTCTCTAGTTCCAGCTTCATAGCAGATCAATGGGTCTCTGGTCCATCGACCTCTGGTTCCTCATACTTAGCAGAT
>NW_020200730.1:22978-33941 GCF_001531365.2 Cynara cardunculus var. scolymus
TAGCAGATCAATGGATCTCTGGTCCATCGACCTCTGGTTCTTCTAACCAGCGCTTCTGGTTCAACATGAACACTTAACATTATAAAGGATTTTTCTATTCTTCACCTCTAGTCCTTCTAACCAGCGCTTCTGGTTCAACATGGGCACTTAACAATATAAAGGATTTTTTTTATCCTTCACCTCTGGTTCTTCTAACCAGCGCTTTTGGTTCAACATGAACACTTATCATTATAAAGGATTTTTCTATCCTTCACCTCTGGCCCTTCTAACCAGCACTTCTGGTTCAACATGGGCACTTAACAATATAAAGGATTTTTCTATCCTTCACCTGTGGTCCTCCTAACCAGCACTTCTGGTTGGTCTAGGGCAATGGATATTCATAAATTATGCAACACACACACATAGTCATGCTTTTCACACAATTTTTTAACTGGAGCATATTCTTAGTACAACCGATTAAGTCCTTCTATTATACGTAAATTAAACATAGGTGATCAGGCTTTGTTTAATTGACATATAATAATGTAACCTGCTTTGCATAATGTATTTAAATCACTTGAAAAACCGTTTTGAAAATACTTGGTTATAGTTTGTGGTTTTTAAAGAAAAACCAATGTTCTCTATAACTGAATCTCTGATACCAAATCTGTCACACCCCGCTAAAGCGGAAACACGAGGTGTCACAGGTAAGCGAGTCACAACAACAAATAATAAATAACACCATTCAAGTTTTGCAAAAGTTCTAATTTAACATCCATAACTAAGATGAAATAAAATACTTCTTTACAAAAACTTCAACGATGTGCTTAATCGTTATCACCACAAACATGCTCCAAAAAAATTCATTTCTTACTTACTTCCTGAAAAGCATGAAACATAAAACAAGTCAACTACAAGAAGTTGGTGAGTTCACGGGTTTTCACATGCACAAAACGTTACAATGCATAAATCATTTCTAGCAAAACTATATGTAACTTTTGCACTTAATAAATGTAAATCTACAACGATGTTTTAAAACTTGAGATGCTACTGAGCCTTTCCTGACCAATGTGCCCCATTATTTTACGCTACTTCATGCTTTTCCCCCAGTTTAAATAAACAAAAAACATTAAAAGTGGGGCCGTGAATACTCACTAGTTAGCCGATGAATATCCAAGGACTTGATGACGTCTCAAGCGCTGAACGTCTTGCCCTAACCTTCCTAAACAGTCCAATGACTAGAAATTAGATTTCCAATGGGTTCTCGACAGAGATAAAGTCAAGTTATATCTTATGTAATGCCAATAGGTATATTTTACAATTAAATCCTTTGCGCCAAAAAGCTGCCATTTGGACAGAATATAAATTCTAAATCTGATATTTTTGTCTTCACAAATCATTGCCAAAAAGGAACCTTCCACAACTCTTTTTATGTCCAAGTTTTATACCCACCAAAATAGGGAGTTAAACAGACTTTTCCCTAATTTCAAGAACTAAAGATGGGTTTAAGGTAATCATCATTACCCTACCACTTTGAGTGACACAGCCCCCAAAATAGATTGCACACTCTTCGAGTGGCGGCCATTTGGGGGGTCTAAACTCATCATTTTCCAAATATTGTAAATTTATTTTAAAGCTAACACATTAAGCTAGCATCTAAAAGAAGATTCACCTATTTTTAACGAGTTTTTTACAGAATATAACCGATTTAAGATGCATGCAAGATTCTGTCAGCGAAGTTCTTTTTACACGATAAACTTGTATCAAGAACTTAACAATTCAGAACTCAGCTTTTAAGGGCCAAAAACCCGCATGCAAGTACCTTTACCAACTTTTCTTGAGTTTTAATCGTTTGCAGATCATAGATTACCATCAGCTTGAAGACATTTCCTTGTCATCGATGTATAATCTCCCACATTAGACTCTCAAGAAAGTTTGTTTATAAAAAGATCGAAGAGAAAAGTGTAGGAAAATAAGAAATCTTGACGAAGAACGGGAATAATGAAACTAGTCCCTTACCTTTTGAATGAAATCTTGAATAATCCTCAAGATGGAAATGTTGTTAGAAGATGAAATCGGTTGGAAAGGTACGGTTTAGAGAGAGAGATATTCGAGAGAAGWGTTTATGCAAGGTGGAAGGTGAAAAAAATGAGAGTTTTCAAAGGATGAGGGGTATATATATGAGGGATTTAAGAAAGGAAATGAGCCGGCCTCAAAGGCCCAAGTCCATTTTTAAAAAAAAAAATTTCTTTTAAACAACATAAGGCYCATTTAAATTTATAATATCAACTTTATTATCTTAGGAGCATTTGTTAATATATTTTGGCATTAAATAAGTTAACTTTATCCGCTATTCATCGAAACAAAGTTCACTGAACTATACTTTGGGAACTAAGGCAGATGAATTCCAAATCAATCATGACTAGATCCTAAATAAATATAGCTCTAAATTTAGGTACCCTACAAAGATGCTAACCTGATGCTCCAAAATGACGGATGTCACAAATAATTTTTTAAAACTTGCATAAATTATAGAGTCTACATATTTTAAATATTTTTTACTTAAAATTATATTTAAGGAATTTATTTATCTCATAAAAATAGGAATTTGGGTCTTTTTCTCAATTTCACACAAAAATAACAAACTTATTAAATTATGGGCTAACTTTTTACAAAAAAAAAATAGAGAGAGGCCCATAGGCCCATCTAATCCCCCCCCCCCCCCCCCCCTCTCTACATATAAATACATTTTGAAATTTAAAAATACTCATTTCTTATTCTCTTGGCAACCTTTCATCTCCTTACTCTTCCTCACTTTTCATCTACTACTCTCTCCCTCCATCTTCTTCTTCAAGAAATAAAATTCAGCCATTTAATCATAGAAAAGAAAATATTCAAGAAGCAAAACTTGAAGAAATCATCTTCTTTTAATCAAAGGTAAGAACATTTGTTAGTATTTTGGCTTTACTTTATACACTTTTAGTGCCATTTTCTTTTCATTTTCATACTTTTAAGTTTACAAAGGAGGGGTGTTCTTCATTCTAAGTTCTAAGGGTAGATTTTACACCAAATACATAAAAAATGTTCTTAATATGGTGAAAATCCGTGACCTAACCATCTAGAACTTTTGAAAAACAAGAAAAACCTTCATTTCATGCATTTTTGTGTCTCTTATGGAATCTGAGTTCTCTTTCATTTTTGTTACCAAGAATATTGTATTTTATATATTCTTACTTTAATATTGAATAGTAGAGTGATCTTCTTTCATAAAATCATATTTTTTTCGAAATTTTGATGCATAAAAGTTCATTTTTGCATAAAAAAATGATTTTTCTCCTGGACAGATTCATTGCATGAGTTTGGAATAACCATATCTGGTTGTGTATGGACCCAATAAGCATGAATATTTTTCCTCAATAATATTTACTGTATTAGTTTTCAAATCCAAGTGGAATCATGAAAAAATATGATCTTATGACCTCACAACACCCAAAACAAATTTGGTGTGCAACAGTGGTCGATTAGAAATTTTGTGTCCCATTGTTCATCTATAACTCTTAGAAGACGCATAAAAACTCATGAAATTTTACCTCTGGAGTATAACTTAAAGTGTTATCTTTCAAAATAGTCTAACCCCACCAAAAAACATGGTGATTAAGGGGTTCAACCGATTTTTACAAAATAAGTGTGCAATTTGTCCAGAGTTGACAGATTTCCACATGCATGTTTAAACAACCATAACTCCCAAACTATACACCCAAATATAGTTATTCTTTTTGGAAAAGCTAGAATTATGTGTTAGCTTTAAAATGATTCATGAACCACTGAAAAATAATTAGTATAACTCCTTCAAAAGGGTGTAACATTAAGAAGGGGTTTTCTGTTTTGAAAGCCGTAATCACTGTTTTGGTAAAATTTGTTTGAGACCCTTCCACTCATCCAAAAATCTTGATTTTTGGTCATAATGATCCTAACTGAGTATATTAAAACATATAAAGTTTTTGGAAAATATACTTCTTGGATGAGGGTGAACCATGGACATTATTGAGTCACAAAGATTCTGTCAGTATGCATGATTTCCTAAAACCACTAAAGATTGGACTCTTAAACCATAAACCCCATAATAAGCATATAAAGTGCTTAAAACTTGATTTTTATCTTAAGAACATAAAGAGGAATTTTATAAGACGTAAAGGTAGAATAGTAACCTTAACCTTTAAGAAATTGACAACCGTTCGTTTTCTATAGGGATTCACTAAAAGGACTTTACCAAGACGTACCATTTGATCACTCAACCATCTTCTCCGTGAAAGAAAAGGTGAGTATTCACGGCCCCTTTTTAAATCCATCGTTATTTGGGGAAAAAACATTTACAAAAGTAGTTGATGTTTGTATGAAATATACAATGTGCGTAAATCATGGATACAAATTGATTATATGAAATATGCATTAAAATGAAATTATGAATACGAGCACTAACACTATGTATGCTAGTAAAAATTGTGTCTGGGTTAATTAAAAAGTCCCACTTGGTTACACTACTTATTAACACGTATGAGCCGATAGTTTAAGTGGATAGCGTTATTTGGATTGACAATCCCACCTTTTACTAACAAGTAGGGGTGCATTTAACTAAAACACGGGTTTTACACATGTTGTTTAAACACCACCGCTGAGGTAGTTTGGTATAAAGGGCGTAGTTGTCGCATGTTTAGTAGTGGCCCAACACTTAAAATTACTTGGAGTACATTGTGACTCGTTAAAACTGCTACACGTATGAAAGTTATTGCGAGTAAGTGAAAGACTTACTCGAACTAAATATTGCATAAAGATTTTTTGTACATTGAAAACCTGTGAACTCACCAACTCTTGTAGTTGACACTTGTTTTAACGTGCTTTTCAGGGGTAAGAAAGGCACATTGTGGCATTTAAAAGAAGTCGCGTTTCAGTCATCACCTTCGAAATTTTTTTTATTTACAAACTTGTCGTTTTGGGAAAGTAAACTCTTGTTAGTGATGTAATGAAATTTTAATGTATGGTGGTGTTATTTACGTACTATGAGACTCTACCTACCATACCTCGTGTTTCCACTTAGCGGGGTGTGACATGTATGAATAATGAGCCTTGGATAGACAAACCAGAGGCTCTTGTTAAGAATGGACAACCCATTATGTAGGACCAGAGGGGCTCTGGTTGAATATACATGATTTATTCATCATTTATATAGCATTTTTGGTATCCAGAGGCTCTGGATAGTAGAACTAGAGGCTCTGGGATGGAAAATGCATGTTTATGCAATTAAACTTCTTTATGATGAAAGAAAAGCTCCCCCTATAATGATGCATGGGGATGAGTTTTGAGTTTAAAACTCCCCTAGAAACAATAAAGAGGTTGATTTAGTGAATGATGATGAAAATTATATGAAATGTCGCTAAGTATGTGAATGGATATGAAAATGAATGTCTTTGAGACCAGAGAGCTCTGGTTTCAAAGACAACAAATCCAGAGGCTCTGGTCTTTAGAACCAGAGGCTCTAGTTGCGAAGGCGATGCAAAGAATTATGAAATTTTAGTTAAGTGCATGCAAGTATATGTGAAATAGATGGGCCTTTGAGACCAGAGGTCTCTGGTTTCAAAGACTTTGAATCCAGAGGCTCTGGTCTTTAGATCGAGAGGCTCTGGTTGAGAAAGAGTACTTAGTGAAAAAGTTCACAAAGTATTAGCTTTGGACCAGAGGTCTCTGGTTCCAAAGGTGATGGAATATGACTTGGTTACATTCATGAATGACAAAGGATGTCCAAGTTTGAGACCAAAGAGGCTCTGGTCTCAAAGAACTGGCATCCAGAGGCTCTTGTCTATACAACCAGAGGCTCTGGTTTGGAAGGGAGTACTTGGTGAAAAATTCCAAGTATATGCTTTGGACCAGAGGTCTCTGGTTCCAAAGGTGATGAAAAACGTTTTGCCAAAATTTAAGCAAGTGTTTCTAAATGGCCAGAGGCTCTGGTCTATACAACCAGAGGCTCTGGTTTAGAGTACTTGGTGTTTATGGCCATAATTATTTTTATCACTTATAGCAATAACCATGAGATATTGAGGATCTCTGGTTTCAAACTAATGATTGCCTCTAAGTGGTGAGATTCAGCATACCTATCCTGCTGACTAGGAATAAAAATCTTTTCTCATCAAGAGATTTTGTGAAAATGTCAGCAAGTTGAATCTCAGTGGGAGCAAAGTACATCTCTATATTACCTTTTTCAACATAGTCTTTCAGAAAGTGGTACCTTACATCGATGTGCTTGGTCTTGGAATGCTGCACAGGATTTGTAGAGATGGCTATTGCACTCTTGGAGTCACAGAGGATTGGTATTTTTCTTATAGAAAGCCATAGTTCTTAAGCTGAGTCTTCATCCAGAGAACCTGTGAACAACAACTAGCAACAACAACATATTCTTCTTCTACTGTAGAGGTTGAAACACAATTCTGTTTTCTGGATGTCCAAACGTACACTTTCTATCAAGCTTGCAACCTGTATGATCTGCATCTGTATAGGCTAATAGATCAAATCCAGAGTTCTTAGGATACAAGAGACCCAATAAAGGAGTTCCCTTAAGGTATCTTAAGATCCTCTTGACCGTAGAGAGATGAGATTCTTTAGGATTGCATTGATACCTAGCACAAAGACATGTAGCAAACATAATATCTGGTCTATTAGCAGTCAGATACTGGAGTGGTCCAATCATGCCTCTGTAGGTTGTTACATCCACATATTTGCCTGATGGATCAGCAAATAACTTTGCTCCTGTAGCCACAGGTGTTCTCATCGATGATGAATTTGAAAGAGAGTATTTCTTTAGAAGGTCAGTTACATACGTGGACTCATTGATGAAAATCCCTTCTGAAGTTTGTTTTATTTGAAGACCAAGGAAGAAACTAAGTTCTCCCATCATACTCATCTCAAATTTGCTTTTGATCAGCTCTGAGAATTTTTTGCAATGTTTTTGCATTTGTAGAGCCAAATATGATGTCATCCACATACATTTGTACAAGTAGTATGTCACATTTATGCTTCTTAAGAAAGAGGGTTATATCGATTGTACCTTTTTCGAATCCATTGTTGATGAGAAAGGTGGATAGAGTTTCATACCAGGCCTTGGGTGCTTGCTTCAGCCCATAGAGGGCTTTGTCTAGAAAGTAGACGTACTATGGATGTTTTGGATCTTCAAACCCAGGGGGTTGCTTCACATATACTTCTTCTTGAAGTTTTCCATTTAGGAAGGCAGACTTGACATCCATCTGATAGACCTTAAAGCCTTTGTGAGCTGCATAGGCTAGGAATATCATGATGGCTTCAAGTCTTGTGACGGGAGCAAATGTTTCATCGTAGTCAATCCCTACTTCCTGGAAGTAGCCCTTGGCAACAAGCCTGGCCTTGTTCCTTATGACTATGCCATCTTCGTCCTTCTTATTTCTAAAGACCTATTTGCTTCCTACGGCCGTCTTCCCATTGGGTAGAGGCATAAGGGACCATACCTTGTTTCTCTCAAACTGGAGTAGTTCTTCTTGCATCGCGTCTATCCAGTTTGGGTCTTGTAGGGCTTCAGAAATTTTCTTTGGTTCTATCATGCTAAGAAAGTTGGTGAAGAGGCATTCATTGGCTGTTGTTGATCTTGTCTTGACACCAGATGTTGGATCACCAATGATTTGGTGATGTGGGTGGTTTTTTGTCCACTTGGTGCTTGACTGGGGTTCTGGAGCAACAGGATGCAGTTCTTCATCGACCGATGGAACTGCTTGCTCCCACTCGAAGAGATCATCTTCAGAGTCAAACTCTTTTTTTTGTTCTTGATCAGAAGTAGAAAGTGAAGTAACATGAGTTTCAGTAAGAGTTGTACCTTTAGCATTAGAGACTTCATGTTCTTCATAGGTTCTGGAAGTGGATTTTGTAGTAGGTGCATGTCCAGAGATTACTTCCTCTTCGAAGATGTCTTCAAATAATTGAGCTAACTCTGATTCATTGGGTTTGCCAAGTGATAAATTAGATGCTCTCTATTGAAGTCTGAGTCCAGAACTGTTGTGTCCAGAAGTCATTGGTGTGGAGTCATCAAAGGACACGTTGATGCTTTCTATAACAATCTTTATCCTTTTGATGTAGACTCTGTAGGCCTTTGTGGTTTGAGAATATCCCTGAAAAATCCCTTCATCAGCCTTTTTGTCAAATTTGACAAGATATTCCCTATCGTTGTGTACAAAGCATTTGCACCCAAAGACATGGAAATACTTGACATTTGGTCTTCTCTGATTGATGAGTTCATAGGGTGTCTTCTAATGCCACTTGTTGATGATTGACCGATTCTGGGTGAAGCATGCAGTAGAAATGGCTTCAGCCCAGAAGGTGATGGGTAACTTCGATGAAGCAAGCATGGTCCTTGTTGCTTCCACGAGGGTTATGTTCCTTCGCTCCTCCACTCTATTCTGTTGTGGAGTTCTAGCTGCTGAAAAGTTTTGTGAGATGCCTTCATTAATGAGGTATTCATCGATTCTGGCATTTTTTAATTCAGTTCCATTGTCGCTTTTGACTTTAATGAGTTTTCATTGGAGAAGGACTTGGAGTCTTTTCATCACCCTAATGAGTAGGTTAGGAACATCTGATTTCTTCTTGACAAACTCAACCCAGGTGTATCTGGAGTATTCATCAACTAGTATACCAATATGTACTTCTTTCTTGAGAGGCTTTGTGTAGATATGGGCCCACAGAGATCAATATGGATCATGTCCAAGGGCTTGGTGCAGGAGTTTTATGACCTTGTTCTGTGAGAGGCCCATTTTAGCTTTCCCATCTTGCAGGCTGAGCATAGATGATGTTTTTCAAAGTTGTAATCAGGAATCCCTTTGACCAGTTTCTGTTTGGCTAGCTTTCTTAGAACATCAAAATTCAGATGTGAGAACTTCTGGTGCCATAGCCAATTTTCATCACTCTTATGGGATACAAGGCAAAGGGTGTCTTGTCCCTAAGAGGATTGAAAATCCAGAAGATAGATATTCCCTTTTCTCTTAGCCTTGATGATGGTTTGACCGAACTTTGTTTCTATGATACAGAAACCCTTGCGGAATCTGACTTCAAGACCCTTCGCAGAACTAGCTTATGCTTAGTAAGTTTTGCTTCAAACCTTCAACATAAGCTACTTTGCTGATGGAGATGTTGCCTTTGATGAAGTTTCGTATCCCTTGATGGTACCCTTGCTGTTGTCTCCAAAAGTGACAAAGCCTCCAGATTTCTCGATGAAGGAGGACAACTGACTTTTGTCACCAGTCATGTGCCTGGAGCAATCTGAATCCATGTACCATGGTTGCACATGTTGGTCTTGCAAGACAAATTAAGGGGTTTTAGGTACCCATTTCTTAATGGGTCCACATTTGGTAGTGGGAGATACCTTTCTCTTTTCATCACCCTTAGCATTTGCAGGCTTGGGTTTGTTTGCTTTTCCCTTGCCCTTAGATTTGGACTTGTTCACGTCTTCATTGGATTTAACTTTATAGCGATAAACGTGTCTGGAAAATATGCAGTGATGTGTCAACATGTGGTTCCTTAGGTTTTGTAAAAGACCTAAACATTGGTAATTATGATTTTTTTGGATATGAATGTTTAACGTTCTTTTTATTCGCTAAAAATGAAGAAATAAATGCAGGGGATGTAAATCCTCTCCTAGCATCGGTTGTTTTTACAAACTTCCTATCTAGTTCAGTTTTTTTATTTGATGAGGTCTTGGTCTTTACTTCTTTACTCCTGAGGAATGACTGCTTTTCTTCGGCTGAATAAAAGGAAAAGTGGTGATTAGTTTTCTCAGATGCAGGTCACTTCAATTTTTGCTCACGAGTAAACTTAATGAACTTAGAAGATGTACTCGGGCCTTGTGAGTCATCATTGGCAGATTTTATATTTCTCAGCTTTCCCTTTCCTTTGTCTGAAGATTTCATCGGTGGTGGAATATCAGATTTCATTGAGGGTTTGAAGTTTTGAGGCTTCTTATCCTCAATGATCTTTGGTGATTCATAAACTATCTTTTCTTCAGATTCAGAATCAAGAAAGTCTGTCACTGATTTCTCGAAATCAAAATTATCATGGATGTTTGTGGGAGGTGTGGGTTCAGAGGTTGATACTTCAGAGTGTTCTGTTGGGGGTTCCATCGTTTCTGACTTATACGAACTTCCAATGTTACTTGGATGGTTCATCGATTCATCAGTTGATGGTTCCTTACTAGAATTCTCCTTTTCATCAACGGTACTTGCTAATGAAGTGGGATTGACAACCAGAGACTCTAATTTAACCATAGGGTTTCCATTGGTCTCTGATTTGGAGGCGTCGTTCCTTTCATCAGAATTCTTACATGTACTGCTCTCGTACACCACGTTTTCAAAATCCTGTCTTAAAACGACAGTTTTTCCATCGACTTTAACTCTTTTAAAATTTCCTTTAGGTTTTGGGAAAAAGTCGGGTTTTTGAATGCATCCAAGTTTGAAAGTGGATTCAAGGGTGGATTTCTTTGTTTCGATGAAGAAGTTCAATTCATTGAATCCAATCCCTTGAGTGTCCGTTTGACCGTTTAACTTTTCATATACATTTTGGGCATCCCTGTGTTTCTTCATCAGAAGTTCATTGGTTTGAAGCTTCTGGTGAAGAACCTCCCTTTCTTTTTGAAAGAAATCTTTGAGAGCTACTGTGTTATGTATCTCTGCCTCGGATTCTTTTAAGACCTTGTTGTATCCCAGATCTGAGAGTAGAACGATTTACACTAGAAGATTGAAAGAGTAAGTAAACAAGACGATTAAACAGAGAAATAGCGGCTGCTTTTCTATTATTGAAAATAAAGATTACAAACTCTCAAGAATCCCTAATCGACTCTCATATGATTTTGAATCTATCTATTACAAAGAGAAATCTCTTGGTGCTATTGAATACATTTTTCTCTATCTGAAACACTCTATTT
>NW_020200730.1:35270-39219 GCF_001531365.2 Cynara cardunculus var. scolymus
TCACAGAAGCTCTGGTCTTCACAGAGGGGCTCTGGATCAGGGAACTTAGAGTCCAAGAACTCTGGTCCTCACAGAGCCTTGCAGAGGCTCTGGTTACCACAGAAGCTCAGTAGTCTTTGAAAGCGGCTTTGGTCTCCGTGACTCTTTAGCACAGAGGCTAGTCTTCTAGACTTTAGACGTTTTGGCGCAKATACTTCTTCAATTCGTCTTCTAGCTCTGGATTGTTTCATGAAACTTTTTCAAGTTAATTATTAGCCTCAAAATAAAGCTAACAGACCTTAGTCTTCTTATCTAAGTCTTTGGTTACTCGCTTGTTTATTTCCATAAGTTTTTCTTCCTCTGATTTTTTAAGAGTGGCGACGCGAGTCTTTTCTTTCATGATTTTGGCTTTTTCTTCAGTTAGAAGATCAGTCTCTCTCTTGTGAAACTGACTTCTTTTTCCGCTTTAAGTCTTTCAGATTTTTCAAAATTTAATTTTTCTTTTAATTTAAAGAAGTCCTCTGAAAGTTTTATTACCCTTAACTCTAGCTCATATGGAGCAGAGTTGGTTTCATCGATAGTAGACTTACATACCTGATCATCAGTGTCAGAGGCGAATTATACATTGGACGTGGCCATCAGACAGATGAGTGCTTTATCTTCTTCATCAGATGAAAAATTAGACTGTTAGGACTGAAAATCAGTATTAAATTGTATTCGTCTTGAAAGTTAAATATTGTCTATAATTGTAAAAGTCATCGTGTTTGACTTTTCTTGGGCAGGTTTGACTTTGACTTGTGTTTAGATGTTTGACCATATAAATAGGAGTTTGTCTTGTAATTGTTGTAAGAGAGCTCAATTGTAAAATTCATTTACGTATAATAGAGTTTGACCAAAGTTGACTTTCTCTCTCAACTTCTTATTATGTTCTTACAAGATTATCCAGATCTGCCATTGATTCATGAAGGTTTATCTTGAACATTGATAAAAGTGGACACACAATTGGTATCAGAGCAGAGTTTGCAAGAAATCAGAAGAAAAGAAATCAGTTTTTGAAGTTTTTTTGAAAATTTTATTTTCTGAATTTTTTGAGTTCTTCATGTTCTTCATTTTTTTTAGATTTTGATCCGATTTTTTCTTAAAATCTTGTGTTTTTGTGTTAAAAACAGGTTCAAAATGCTCGGAATTGAATTGTGAATATTTTTTATTCACAAACTTTTGTGATTTGATCATTGCATATCAAGATTTAATCGGTTTTTGTGTTTTTAATTTTTTTTTTGTGTTCTTGATTTTTTTAAAAAGTCAGTGTTTTTGATCCATTTTTTGTTAAAATTTCTTTGTGTTTGTGTTTTTGTAACTAAACCGTTCAAAAGCCCAATCCATTTTAGGCCCATCACATTTTGTCCGGATAAGAGTCCGGCTACATTGTTTGCTCCTCTTCATACAGACTTCATCTCTTCCACATCGCTTAATCGCTCAAAACAGAAGGAGTTAGTCGCTCAACAAAATCAACCGGATTCTAAATCGCACAAATCAACAAGTCAGTCTTTCAATCTCAGCGATTTAGGTTAACCTTTGAGCGGTTTATTCCTAAACCGATCACCTCTTGACCGGTGTTCATATAAACCGATCACCTCTTGACCGGTGTTCATATAAACCGATCACCTCTTGACCGGTGTTCATATAAATCGTACCTTGCTTGAGCGGAGAGTTATCCCGCACACATCTTGAGCAGATTCTGAGTTTGCCTTGAGCGGACTAGTGTCCAGATAAGTGTCTGGTTTATTAAAGCGCTCAATTTATCTCACCGGATTTCCAATCGTTCAATCCATTTTACCATCTGGATTCTTAATTGCTCATCAGGTTTTGAATGATTTAAGGTTTGTATTCTAACTTCAAGCTCAAGCCACCCCTTCTGTTTCAGTGTTTTAGCAATTATCTTCTATTCGATTTCATTAGATCATTGTGTCTGCTAAGAACCCTCTCATCTGTAGCATTGAATGAAATACCATTCGGGGTGCTGATTCTGCATTGACAGCTGTTGGATATCACTCATAATTCGACAGCAGGCTATTGTTGGTTTGGCTGTTACCACCTTTAGAAATTTCCACCACCATGTCTGGATTGATCTGAACCTCCTTCTTTGTACCTTATAGCTGCATTACAAGACCCATAATTCATTTACAGTCCAGGTGGGACAAAGTGAAAGAGTGTAGTATTGAAGCTGTTGTTGTTTGAGTTTGAAGTTCTGAATCACCTGGATATAGATGGTGAATTTGGTTCATATTGCTCTAAGGTTTACAGAATCTGTTTGTATTGATCTTTGCTGAGGACTTTTCTAATTCTGCAATCTATTTTTGCTGCTGCTGCAAGCTGTAATTCGTGAAGGCAGAAAAGAAGTTTTGAACCAGTGGTAACTGTGGGAGTGACAGCAACAATGGACAGCTAGTTTTGTTTAATTTTGTTTAACACTATTGATAAACATTGTTTGAAAAAGACTGTTATGCTATTTTCTTGCTTAAAGATGCTGGTAACAGTTGTTGTTCATTTTGTTTAATTTTGTTTTTGCTGTTTGTTGTTTTGGACAGATTAGCATTGGATTATTGTTTCATTTTGGTTCAAGATTAAATCACACGCAATCTGTTTACCAGCTTCTCCATTTCCAAGTATTGCTGTTATTCAAGACGAAGCACAAACAGAGATTGCTAGAGAAGAACTGCATCAAGTTTTTGTATTTATTGAATATTTTGTATTGATTGAATAATCTGTATTGGTGCTGTTTTTGGTTTTCTGACAAACTTGAGTTGTTTGTCTGAGTTGTAATTGTTTTGGACTTGGACATTTATTTTCATCTTGGGCTTATATTTGTTTTGTGGTTCTGATTTTCAGTTTTATTTTTTTGTTTAGATTTTAATTTTGGATCATTTCGTTCGTCTATTTTAGTTTGGGTGTTTTTAACTAGTTTGAGAATATTTGAACTGTTTTCTGTCGCGTAAACTGTTTTTCATCAGTTTCAACTGTCTTTGACTGTTTTTTAACAGTTTTTAACTGCTTTCAACAGTTTTGACTGTTTTTACTGATTTTTAACAGTTTTTCGTCAATTATCTGAATTCTCTTCAGTTTTTAGTGTTTTTCAATTCCTTTTGAGCTTAATTGTTCCTGATTTTCTTTTACTGATTTCACTGCATAGATCTTATATTTGATCAATCTTATTTTTTAAAATGGCAGTTTCATATGAGAAGTTCAGAGATAATATTGTTCAACTGGAAAAGAGCATTGAAGGTTATAAAGAGAAAGAGTTTATCAAAGTTTTAAAGAAAAATCAAAAAGAAGAATGTGAAAGAATCGAGAAGGAATTTGAGTGTAAGATTGAAAGACTCGAGAACACTCTCCGCTTTGTAGAAAACGATTTTAATGATAATTTGAAGACTTGGAGTAAAGCGTATAAAGATCTTATCAATAAACATAAAGAGGTTAAAAATGCATTTTTAATTGAGAAAAACTCTCCAAGGAATAATACAGAGATAAAGGATTTAACTGAGAAGTTTCATAAGTCTGAAAATGATCTGAGTGAGTTAAAGAAATTATTGGATTTAGAGAAGAGAGCTTATTGTAAAATTCATGTACGTAATAAGAGGTTTGACTAGAGCTTTGAATGTTGACTTTCTCTCTCAATATTCTCATATATGTGTTCTTGAAGATACATCAAATCTACCATGATTTTGGAGCTTAACATGAAGATTGATCAGTAAATAGGGACTCACATAATCTTTATCAACCAAAGTGAGTATGTTCGAGACATGATGAAGAAGTTTGATCTATCTAATAGTTCATCTATGAAAACTCCTATGGCTCCTCCTCTCACCCTTAATAAGGATCCAAACGGAAAGCCTGTAAATATGACTGTTTACAGAGGAATGATCGGCTCCTTGCTCTATCTCACAGCTAGCCGACCCGATATCATGTACTC
>NW_020200730.1:42014-43535 GCF_001531365.2 Cynara cardunculus var. scolymus
ATGTCGATGATGTAACAACGACTGTCCTTCCTGATACTGAGACACGCACCACTGGACCTGAGGCTGCTCCTCAGTATACAGATGTCCATCCTCTCGAGGACATCTTTGCTCCCACAAGTGACACTCCTTTCGATGTCACTGAAGACCCCTAAGGTATTCCATGTTCCTACCCCTTCATTTCTTCTAACCTTGAGCCTTTAGCTCACACTTCTTCTTTTGCAGGTCCTTCTTTGATGCATCAGCCTGATGCTCAAGAAGTGGAAGAGGGAGAAAGAGAGAAAGATGATGGAGGAGATGAAGATGTCGATGATGACTATGATATGTCATCAGATATCAAGCTTTTCCTTCCAGCCGTTGATACCGTCCTCTCCAGGGTCAACGAAGTTCACCAAGAGATGCCCCGCCAAGGAGATCTTGATGCGAACTTTCTCGCCCTCGAGGCGGATGTTCAAGAAGTTCAGAGTCAGCTCCAGACTTTCTAAGAAGTTGTTCACGCCAACAACGATGCCATTGTTGTTCTTCACAGCAGGGCTGACGATGCTCAGGCGATAGCTGATCAGCAGACTGGTCTTCTTCAACAAATCATGGATGTTGTCCGTCAACCAGCTCCAGTGATTGTACTTTCCTTCTCTGCCGATGATCGCGCCCAGCTTCATGAGACGCGTGAGGCAACGGAAACTCTGGCCAATGCTTTGCAAAGGCTGGAGGAATCCATGGTTCTCCAGCGTCAGCGCTTGGACGAACTCTCTGGCCAATTTTCTCGAGTCTTAGCCAGAGTGGAGGAGATGAGGTCCAACGTTGGTAAATCATCTGATGTTGCTCCTATAGCTTCTCAAGCTGTTGGCCCAGTATCAGCTTCAGTTGTAGTTGAAGTTGAGGCTCTCAAAGCTGAAGCAGTTGTTGCTCCTATAATCACGACCACCGAAGCTGCTCTAGCTGATGATATCGAAGCCATCCCTAGGGATGATGTCCATACCATCACTGCTGCTGGTGATGATGATGATGATGTTGATGAAGAAGATGATGATGAAGACGATGATGAACCTGTCATTCCAGACACCAGAGATGATCTAGATGGTGACGACGACGATGATGATGAAGATGACTTTACCATCAAGTTCCAGAAGCCATCAACCGTCACCAAAGGTGTTGCTCTCAGGGACTCTGCATCCCAGGGGGAGCAAAGGCAAGGTGATTCGACTCCATCAGGGAACCAGGACCCGAAGTCGAAAGGCAAGGCGATCGCTGAAGAAGGTAACTTGAAGGTACTTTTCAAAATCCCTCAACAAACCTTGTTTGAAGACTCTACCTCTCAGATAGTGATCATTTTAGAATATCAACTTCATATCCCATCAACAACCTGCGGTCGACTAGAGTGGGTATCTGATCAACCCAGCTCTTTTGCTCCAACAGACCAGCAGATGTCTCAGCTAAAGGAGTCGCTCGACCAGACTAGAGTAAAAATTCCTCTTCGTACCTCTAGTGGTGGTGAGTTTGACTTCCTATCTGAAGCTGAAAGAC
>NW_020200730.1:43770-66748 GCF_001531365.2 Cynara cardunculus var. scolymus
GAATGGATGGAGATCAGACAAGCCATTCAGCAATCCAAGTCGAGACACAAGACACTTATCATGGACACCATCAACAAGCTCATCAAAAGGATGTCCAGGTATGTCAAGGTCCCTGACTGGCTAACTCTGAAGAAAGGTGGGAAGAAGAAACTAAAGCTCTCTAATACTAATGATGGACCATTCCCAAGGAACGAACATGAAACAAGGTTCTTCTTAGATGAAGTCCTGAAGGGTCATATGAGTACAGACATTTCTATGCTGAATATTGACTTGCCAGATAAGGRTCCCTATACACCCAACTCTGTGCATTTTAAACCTGAGTTAGGAGTTATATTCCTTGACTATGAAGGTGAAGTCAGATTTCAGAGAATGTCAGAGCTACATCTATGTCCAATGAATCACTTGGCTTATCTTTTGCTCTGGATAGATGATAGGATGCCTAGAAGAGTCGTCGATCTGAAGATACGAAAGGAATTCCTACGTCGAAGAAACCTTGGTGAAAATGTACCTGATTACATAGATCTAAGTGTTCTACAATAAGATTCTCTTTGTAACAACAATCCACTTTTCCTTGTAACTTCATGTACTATATCTTCTTTCATTGATTGTATTTACATTCTGTAAATTCTGAACATGTACTGTAATACTTGCATTATTTCCTATGATTAATAAAATGAGTATTCCATGTACTTCACTGAAAAAGATCCCTGRAAAAAGTAATAGGGACACAAGTTTATGAGTTCCAATGTTACTTTTCCCATTCACTGACAGTCTCTAAGTTAGTAAATAAGCTTTTAGTTTCAGTTTCCGTACTTGTAATTTTCTTAGATATAACTTAAGGAAACTTCTGAAGCTGAGACTAACCAAATTGAAAAAGATCCCAAAATAGTAAAAAGCGACATGTATTTTATATATAACTTTTTCCTTACTATTATTTGATAAGATAACCTTCTTTATGTTATCTTGTTATCATCAAATAGGGGGAGATTGTTGATCTTCTCTCTCAGTGATTTGATGATAATCCCTTTTCTCTTTCACGTTGTATTTGTGTTTCTGTATTTTCAGTTCCCAGCGATCTTCACTGAGTATGTTCAGTGATTGCTGAAGAACTTGCTTTGTAAATCTTTCAAAAACAGCAATACTTCAAGAAGACAACACTCACACCAAAGAACCTTCAGCAAACATCGAAGACTGAAACTAAAGATTAGAGACCGGCGAGTACATGATCTGAAGCGGTATTCAGTGATTACAAGCCTGTCTATATATGTGTGAAGACTGCTCTAGCTTCAGCGAATGATGATGAGACCTTCAGGTCATTCCAGCATTCAGCGATCAAAGGAAGCTTGTTTAGCACGATTGTTGTTGTCTTGTCCTTATGCACACAAAGGACAAACCCATACCCTTACAAAAGTTAGTACGGTACGAAGCCGATTACTCGACACTTTGTCCACCTACTTTAGGTAAGGATGTCTGCTCTGAAATAGTGCTTTTRTACTATTCACTGTAGCAAAGGACAAGCCTTCCTCTTAAGGTTTGACACGCACTCTAAACCTACCATATTGCATTAAATGATCATTTAATGCACTGGGTATAAATAGAAGTGTTTCTTCTCCATGCAGAGAGTGCGCATCTCTCTCTAATCTTATTCTTACTTCAAGCATTTTTCTTGTATTTGCTAAAGCTTTGTGTGTAACCAAAGATTGTTTAGATAGGTTGTTATTACCTTATCTTTCTGCAAACAATCTTGTAAAATCTATATTGATCATCTCTATCAATATATATTTTAAATTTGAAAATACTATGTTTGTATTCATCCCCCCCTTCTACAAACTGTTTCTCTTCTTGTAGACCCTTACGGGACCAACAATCATGTATTCACATTCCCAAATATAATGAAGTATTCAAGTTCAGATATGGACCTGTAAATTCGAAATTACACTGGCCAGATGTATCTAAAATTTACCTTACACACTGTTCATTCAACTCATCATATCTATTTCCAATAGTGATAACTATGTCCGGGACCCTTAATATGCAATAAAATAGTTTAAGTCTGTGTATCATGTTGTTAAATACCTAAATCCCTTAAACTCAGGCTCTGATACCACTTTCTGTAACACCCCATACCACACATTGCATGTAACAGATACTTTATACACAGGAAATACATGTTTATACACCACATTGGTCCCTTTGTACAAGAGTCTACCAGTACCGAATACATGGTCCAAAAATCCAAAATACACTTCTTGTACTAATCAACTTTTGTCTACCGAAACTATACATGTCATAGACAATTCTTCATGCAGATATGCATATAGGGAAATATCACATTTTTCTCCTTCCCTTATCGTCAGCATCTCCTACAATACATATTTAAAATCACAAAACGAGGGTTAGACCGAAAGGTCTATTGAGTTACCCTTTTATGTCATTGCAGGGTGAAAATCACCAAAACTTTATAAAAGAACCTTTCATATATAAGACAAAGATACGAACAAATACAACATATTATCAGTACCTTTTTACTTTTCAAAGCCAAGCATTTACCTATTCAAGTAACATACTCCAAACCCTCATAGGTTTGAGCCAACCAAGTTATCATATAATGCCACTTTTAAACCTTTTTAATTAAACAAGGTTTATTCAAAGTTTCAAGCCAAACCTGTTATTTTTTCCTCAATAACATCCAGACTATAATTTACAATAAAAACCCTGATCCTAAACCTTTAAATCACAAAGAAATAAAGATTCCAGACCATAGTAATCTTAAAGGATATAATAGTAAGAGTTATATTACATAACAGACATACACATGCCACCCTTATATCCAAATGTACACCTCTCCTTAATATGTCACCCTTATCCCATGATACACCTCTCCTTGATATGCCACCCTTATTTCCACATCAAAACATTTCACAAAAAAAATTCATATTGAATAGACTGCAGTCATAAATGTTCTAATGAAATGTCATCAGCTCAAAGTCATCCCTATAAAAAATTCCCATTCTTTTTAAAAGAATATCGAAATGGTGATTATATGAACAATACATAAGTTAATGCATTAATCTGGTCAACACAAACTTGGCTGGACTTCATCTCCGGTAAAGCCTTGGCCGGTTTAACCAATACGGACAACACTATATAAGTTGTCTGATTTACCAATCCGGACAACACTTAGTCCCTTACAACCGGTTTACTAATCTGGATAACTGTAAAAGTCTCGTTCGATATTAATCCAGATAATACAAGTCCTTGTCCGATTTATTAATCCGGACAACGCTCTCAAAGCCTTGTCCGATTTATTAATCCGGACAACGCTCTCAAAGCCTTGTCCGATTTATCACTAAACTGGACAACATACCAAGTGATTTAAAACAAATCGGGAATCCTTTTGATCGATTTATAAATAAACCAGTCACCCCTTGATCGTATTCCTACTTCTCCGTTTAAGATCATTGACCGATTTATAAAGATAGAAAATTTTCCAATATACTAGTTCGATCAACACTATGATCGGTTTACTTTAAATCGAACAACACTATGTCTGGTTTACCTCTAATCCGGTCAACCCTTTTCCGTTTATACCCAAATCGGTCAACAATCATCCGATTTAAACTTAAACTTACACTAGGTGAAAAAAATTTAAAACACAAACAATTATGCACTTCAAAGAGATTCAAAGCATTTTAACCACTCACCTTGAAATACTTTTGAAACAAGATTGAATCTTTGAATCTACTTCTTGCTCCCAATAATCTGGTCAACACTTTCTTCTTTTAAATCGCACACTATGATTCAATAATGGCAAGAGAGTGTAATGGAGGCCTCACCCTCCCTTTTATACCTTTCCTCTTAAGGAAAGTCGGCTAGAACAGCCGCTCATGTACTTGCATTCATATTATTTTATGCATATATTATGCACAATATCACCCATACATGCATGTATATTATGTATTTTATATTTCATGCATTCATTTACTCATGCATACTCACAAACATGCATGCATCCACATTATGTATATATTTCCTATGCATAAAAATTCACATACTCGCATGATCAAATATAACAATTTATCATGCTTTCACACATTCATATAACAAATAATCATGTATTAATTACCTCAGATGATAACCAGGATCCAATTATCACATGGGTCCTTCTAGATTAGCCTTTGTTGGTCGTATACTTCAAAGTAGATAAAGCAGAATGCATAATATGATGAGGTTTAAAAGAAGCAAAAGACATAAACATTTCATCCCATCGGCAAGGAGAACAATTTATTTTTCTTTTCTTGATATCAAACAATTTATTGACTGAATATCTTTTTACAGTATTATTCAATGCATAATTATTTAACATAGAATTAGCAAAACATTTATTCTTTTGTAGATTTGATGATATATATGCGCCTTTCACTTTCTAGACCTTCTTAAACTTCAATGCATTATCTGAAACAGGAGAAATAAAATCATTAGCTTTAGATGAACGATGAATCTTTTGTTTCAGAATCTTTTCAGTAGGCTTCTTCTGTTTCTTCGAATTTCTTTTAGTTTTGTTCTTTTAATAATACCAATTCTCACAAACAAGTTTTTTATTAAATCTCTTTTATAATCTGAGGCACTTTCAGAATCCACGGTTAATTTCATTTTTAACAATAAAATCTTCGTGACTGGGTAGTTCTTTCGAGAAATCAAACTGAGAAATCTATTCATCTAAACAAACATCTGAATTCAAGATATTAGAAAATTTTATTTCTTCATTTGAAACCTTTAAATCTTCTGATTCAGAAGTGTCACTCAAAGATTTTGGACATGAAAAGTGTTCACACTCAACTTGTTCCGTTTTGACTTTAGAATTTTCTAAATTTTCAATTTTATTTATAAATTCTTCTTTTTGTTTATCAAAAGAAAGTATTTCTTCATATAAAATATTTTCCAATTGAACCACTTGTTTTTCCAAAATCAATGGTGGTGTATAAAATTTTGGTTCAGCAGGTTTAGATTCAAGTTCTGGTTTTGAGTAACTATGAAAATAATCGTTGAAAGAGCATGAACTTGTGTTTCCTAACTTTCATTTAATTTAGAATAGTCGAATTTAACTTGCATTTTGTCCTTTCTTTTTCTGTTTAGATCTTCTTGTTTTTCAACTTCATCAGACGATCTTATAAATTTGATTTGATATTCAGGACCACAGTCAAGATATTCAAATTTGTACAAAGTTGGAGTAAAATATAAAGCTTTTTCCAAGATATTTGGATTCTCATACCCTAACCCTTCCCGAGGATTAAAAAATTTTGTTTAGAAAATTCGTTTGATCAGTTTTCCCTCTCTTATATAACTTTTCTTCTTGAACCTTCCTTTTTTCATTTTAAACTTTGATTTGTAAATTAAGCTTACTGATTTTGAAGATTAAATATTTGTTCACCAATTCTAAAGACCTATATTTTTTCTTAGAGTCAGATAATGTTGTTTTTAGGATGTCTGATTTTTTATTAAAAGATTTTGATTCAGACAACAAAGATTGCGCCCAATCAAAATTTTCAGCATTTTCATTAAAAAGTTTGATATATTTTTCTTTTTGTGTTTCTAGATCTTTTTCAAAATTACTAGCACGCTCTTTTTCAGATTTTAATTGTTGCTAAAAACTTTGAAGTATGAGCATCATCTTTTGCATCTGTCACATGCAAGAGTTTTCCAATACCTCATCATTAGAATCGGCATTCTCTTCCTCACATTCATCAGAAGAATGTGGTTCTGTTTTAGCCATCAGACATGTATGGGCTACAACTTCTGACTCCTCATCCTCATCAGTAAGATTGAGGCAATGGTCATCTTTAGCCATTAATGCCTTTCCCATATCCTTTTGTTTTGATAGGAGAAATTTATTCTTGTAGTAGTCTGTATTTTTTGATACCGGCTTTCTACAATTAACATCAAAATGTCTTAACTTGCCACAGTTGTAGCATTTAGTATTCTCATCTGCCACTCCTTTCACAAACCTCTTCTTTTCTTCTGGCTTCTTTTCATACTTCTTCTCGTGCCTCTTATCTTCATATTTTTTCTTTTCTCCAAATTTATCCTTGAAATCATATTTAGATTCAGAAGAAAATCACTGATTGTTTGAATGCATTTTCTTATGGAATTTCTTCTGAAAGGTTTTCGTCAACATTACTATGGCATGTTTGATCTCCTTCATTTTAGAGTCAGAGTCAGAACTATCACTTCTTTCACTTGATGATTCACTTGTCTGGATGACCTCTTTCACTTGCTTGCCAAACTCGTTCTTGTTCTTCTTTTCAGTCACAAAGGCCAAAGGATCACTGACTTCCTTTTCCTTTTTCTTCTTCAGATATCTCACTTCTAAAACTACTTTCTCAATTTGTTTCAGAGTTTCATAAACTTCATGCATATCAATAACATATAAAGATTTATTGTATCTGATATGATTTGCATAAGGTTTCCACTCTTGTTGTAGATTGCCGAGGAACTTGACATTAATATCAATTTTAGACTTTGTAATATAATTCTTCGTGAGTTCATTCAAAAGTCTGGTCAGTCGATCATACACATCATCAAGTGTTGGATCTGAATTTCAGTGTTAAATTGTATTTGTTTTGAAAAATAATATTATCTATAATTGTAAAATCATCGTGTTTGACTTTGTATGTGAGTTTGACTTTGACTAGAAGGGTTGTAGTTTGACCCTATATAAAGGTTTTGACTTTTGTGTAATAGTGTAGAAAGAGCTTCATTGTAAACATTTACGTATTATAGTAAAGTTTACTGTTTGACTTTTACTCTCAAACCTCCTATCATGTTCTTGAATGCTTAATATGATTCTGCCATGGATTCTTATTTGAAGATTGAAGATTGATCAACTTAGGGACTTTCAATTGGTATCAGAGTAGTTTATGCAAGAAATCAACAAATTTGAAGATTTTTGTTTGAAGAAATTTTTTCTGGATTGTTTAAAGTGTTCATCTTGTTCTTTTTTTTCGAGTTTGATCTAATTTTTTTTTTCAAAATATGGTATTTTTGTGTTAAATCATGATCAAACTGTGCATAATGACGTTGTGAATCTTTGATTTTCACAAAGATTTTCGTTTTGATCATTATTTTTCATGATTTGGTTAAATTTGTGGTTTTAAAAAGTTTTGTGTTCTTGAATTTTTTTTTCAAAAAGGCAGTGTTTAATCCATTTTTGGTTAGTTTTTTTTTGTTGTTTTTGTGTTTTTGCATTTTTTTCCTATCTCTAAATCGCTCAAGCTCATAACCGATTTAGGCCCATCAGTCTTGTCTCACCTCAGCCCATCCAAACCTAGTCTTCATCTCATCTTCATCTTCATCGCTCAAGCTTTCATTTCATCGTACGACAAGGTTTCCGGTTAACACCTTCATCGCACAAAGAGCTGTCCGAGCTAGTGTTTTCTCAAACACTGACTCAGACGATTTTAACATTCTAGCACATCTAAAGTCTAAATCGTACAAGCTTTCATCCGATTTAAGTGTTCATCGCACAACAAGATCTCCTCATCCGGTTTCTACTCAAATCGATCAACAAACTTGTTTGATTTCACCTAAATCGAAGACCCTTATGTTCGATTTCAATTCAATCACATATCATATTGTTCGATTTTCTCTAAACTGCATGCAAGCCTGAACGATTTCAAGGAATATTGTCTAAGCTTGTTTGGACTAAGGATTTATCGATCATAGACCCTGTTCGATTTCTTTTAAATCACAGACTGTTCCATCTTCATCGCTCAACTGTTTGGATCTAAATCAAAGAATACTATGTTTGATTGGGACTTAAATTGCTCACCTCTTTGTTCAGTTTTTCACATAAATCGCACCACAACCTTGATCAGACTTCACCTGAATCACTTAGCTCAAACTCTGTATTCATTCGATTCTCTTTAAATCGCATACCTGGTTGGCTAATTTTGACTTAAATCGTTCATCTTCCTCGCCTGATTTGATCTTTCATCCTTAAATCGCTTCCTTCTTTGTCCGATCTTAGCTTTCTTCGCACATAGATTCAGTCGGTTTAGCCTATCCTCGGCCACCTGGGTTACTTCATTTCTCGGCCAAAGACTTAACCGTATTCGATCAACATTCGGTCACCCTTCTGTCCGATTTATCCTTCTCTCAGTCGAATTCAAGGATTCAAGCTTCCTCACATAGCCCTTCAATCGATTTATGTCTAATTCGTTGTCTTCCATTGTTCGATTTTATCAAAATCGTTCATTTCGCTAAATGTTTTTGGGCTGAATTGAAGACCTCACTGTTTGTATTCAAGTTCATTGCAGAACAAGGTGTTGGATTTGAAATTTTTTGAAGTGTGAATCGCTTGTTGTTTCATTTGGTTTTGAGTTAAATCGGCTAACAGTTCATCCAGTTTAAGTGTTAAATCGCACAAAAGGGATTTCAATTTACAGCTTTAGCGACCAAGGGATTGTGTTTTTCAGTTTCATCGGTCACTGTTGTGAACTCATAACTGATTGGGCGATTTCAACAAAACCGCTACATTATCATACTATTTGATTTTGATTTCATCACATTACCCTAATCGGATTTAGCCTAAATCTCACACAACACTGTCTGATTTCATCAAACTCGCTCATCTCCATAATCGGACTTAGTTTAAATCGCAAGACAGCTTGTCTGGATTTTCTTAAATTGTAGCCTGTTTTGATCGGAGTTCATTTTTTTCTAGCCATCACCTTGAACGGATTTGAGGTATCACTCTATTCGTAATACACAGTTTGATCACAAGCCTGTTCATATTGCATATAAACTGGACATTAGCCTGTCTGGATTGACTTTATTCTGTAAGAATTGTGTTCAAATTGTGATCAAGCTCTTGTCTGGATTCCTTCATCGGCTAAAAGACAGCCAAAATTCAATCTGTCCGGATTAGTCTCTGTCCGATTTTACCCTATATTGATCAATGTTTTAGACGGATTAGGAGTTAATCGCTCACCTTGCAGCCGGATTCTGGACTGTAAATCCCTCATCTTCCATTGTCCGATTTTCTCTAAACCGCACACAAGCCTGACCGATTTTAAGGATTATCGCACAAGGGTTGATAGATTTAATGCTTCATTGCAGACTTGTTCGATTTTTTCCTTAACCGCTGTTTTCCCTGTTCGATTTCTTCTTCATCATAGTCTACCTCGGTCACTTGCTACGTTAACCGCTCCCTTACCTATCCGATTTGAAGAGGAACTTGAACTCCAACATCGAGATATTCATCGGATACATTAATCGCACACAACCTTATCAGGATACAGTCAAGATTTGGGCCCAAAATCCATCTTGTTTTTTTTTTAAATACCAATCCCATCTTATTTTTTTAGCTCATCTGTTTTCATTTTATTTTGGCCCAAAGGTCTTCCATTTTTTTGAGATAATTTTTTATTAATTTTCCAGATTTTTTTAATGAGATTTTATTTTTCTTTCATTTTTGGATCACGTTTTGTTGAGGATTTAACTATTTTTGATCTGATTTGAACTGTTTTTGAGAATTTTGAATTGATTTGTGTCGCGTAAACTGTTTTTAATAAGTTTTAACTGTTTCTGACTGTTTTTAACAGTTCTTAACTATTTTCAATAGTTTTTACTGTTGTTTAACTGTTTTCGTTGATTTTCTGCTTTCTGAAATGTTTTGGATCGTTTCTAGTATTTTTGAACTTACTTGATTTTGATTTCTTTGATTGATTTCATTGCATTAATTTATTTGATCAATCTTGATTTTTTGAAATGGTAAGTTTTTACGAGAGGGAATATAAAGTGCTTAAAGAAAAATACGATAAATTAAATTATGAGTTTAACAAGAACATATCGTGGACAATTCGTCTAACTGACTGTAATGAGAGAGAGAAGGAAGAGAAGAGAGTTTTGCATGAAAAGCTGAATGATCTTATGAAGACTGTTTCTGATCCACAAGAGACAATAATATTGAAGAAAGAGATTGAGGGATTTAATATAAAATTAAATTCCGCAAAAGAAGATTCAGCTGAAGAGTTAAAAGTTTGGATTAAATGGAACAAAGATTTGCACCAAACTTCAAGAAGTTCAAAATGAACTGAGTGCTGAAAAGAAGTCTCAAAGTAATATTCATCAAGAAGTTAAGAAACTAAATGAGAAACTTTGTCAATCTGAGAGTCATTTGTTTGAAGTAAGAAAGTTACTTGATCTAGAAGAGGAGAAAGTTTTGGCAGCTGAGAAAATTGTATATGCTGAAAAGATTCATTTTGAGAAAGAGAAGAAGAAAATGATTGAAGTTGAAAGAAGATTTGGTACTGAACGCATATCTTATGAAAATAAGATCAACTCTCTAGAGCTTAACGCAAAAATGCTATTGAATCAGATATCTGATTTTGAGCAGCTAAGAATCTTGGAACGGGCCAAGATTGACAAAGAAAAGAAAGAGATCAGAGAAGAATGTCTGAGCCTGAATCAAAAACTTTCTGACTGCATTGCTAAAAAACAGAAGGCTTTGGATGAAGAGAATAAGCTATTTGCGCTTGAAAAGCGAAATACTGCTAAGAAATATGCAGCAATGGCTAAAGAGCTTACAGAAAAGAAAAAGTGGCTCGACATTGCTTTTGAAAATGGAAAAAGCAACTCAGATGAAGAGAGAAAAGAGTTTGATAAAGAGAAGAAGATGTTTGAGAAGCTTAAGAAGGAGTTAGAAGGTAAACTCCTGGATACTTCCAAGAAATTGTCTGATCTGAAGACAGAACTTGAAACTGAACTGAAAATGAGAACTGAACTAAAAAAGAAGTATGATTTAGTTGCTAATGAACGAGACCAACTTTTATGACTGTTCTAAATCTAACAATTATTCAAGCAGCCCTAAATCTATTGTTTCTAGGAACTATTGTTGTTCTTCTAATCAGTACTATCAAGGGTATGTCATTGGATCACCCAATTATTCTTCTATAGTTAAAAGTGTGTGGGTAAATAAATTTGAATCTGTTTCATCCCATAATTATGTTGTTACTAACAATATTTTTCCTTGTTTTGTGAGATCTACTACCGACTTGATTAATCTTAGCAAGAGAAGGATCATGTGCTCCACGTGCAAAACCACTGATTTTGTAAACAAGAAAAAGTACAACAGGTGGATTGAAGAAAGCAGATTTCAAAACAGTTGGAAAGGTAATAACAGGTATGATAATAATAATTGGTATGAATCTTATTGCGTATATAATCATCTTGTTAAAAGCGCGAAAAAGAAACATCTAACAAAAATAGATGGTTTGGAAGTTACAACATCCAACAACCTGATACTAACAAAGAAGGACCCAAGTTCATTTCGGTACCAAAATCTGTTTGATTTCATTTTGCAGGTGTCACATTATCGCGCTGATCAGAACATCATGATTATAATGCACAAATTCAGGGGGAGTTGTATACTGTTCAAACATTGAGGCTTTTGAACAACACAGTTTTGGACCCGTGCCTAACCGAATATGGTTTCTAAACACTCAGTTTACGACCCGTGCTAAAAATGTTTCCACTTTTTTTTATTTTGAGTTGAATCGAAACATTTCTTAAATCTATTTTCTAAGGGCAGTCTCTAGAAATTTCAACAAATGTTTTCGAATAGTGAACTAATTTTTTTTGGAAACAAGTACATTTTCTGAATAGGTATTTCCTGATATTTTACTTGTGTAATTTCTCATCGTACATAACTCCAATACCTGTTTCAGCTATTTTTCAAACTGTTATTATCACGTCTCTTAAATAATATCATTTTCGGTGATAATACACTCGTTTGTAATCAAAGGTTATTTTTCTGATTTTTTTACCTTGATTGATACACATTTTATAATTCTTTGAATATCAGAGTCTGTAAACTTGTTCTTACAGATCTTTATTCATTTCTCTCACATTCTGAATAATCTGATTTTGAGTATCACTCCTTATTTGATTGTGCTTCAATGCTACACATCTTGATCAATTTTTATATGATCATTGTGCTTTATTTGCAATAATACTTTTGATCAAATGTTTGTGATCATTTGAGCATACAATGTTATTTTAGGAGGGACTGAGTGCTTTAAACAAAATACCTCGATGGAATGTCAGAACCGACAGACCTACCCAAGAGTACAACCATATTTGAGTGAGCTTTAACTCAAAAAGGGTTTGTGTGCTGAGATTAAAATGAAAATGAGGGGTAGTGGTTGTGAGTCAAAAGAATTGATGAGAGATGTGTAGGAATCAAAAGATTACAAGAATCCTGTTCAAAACTTCAACACTAATATTGAAAAAGGCAAAGCCCAGACCAATTCTTGTTACAACCCCACCAACTACTCATTTATCTCTTAATAGATAGGTGTTTCAATAACACTTGGGGTACGCAACTCACAATCTATCATTCTCTCATTCGGAGAAAGTTGATATTGAAACAGAAGGATATATGTTCCCCCTTCAAGTCTTTTTGATCACTTATTGAGTCTGATAAATTTGTGTAGTCCACACGGTTTATCTTTTTGAGCCTAAACAGAAGCATATGTTCCTTTATCTTTCTACACTACACATATTTTGCAAATTTATATGTTATTTTGCCAAAACATTCATAGAAATACTTTTTACAAGATATCGATGATTGAATGGAAGACCGGGTGAGATGAACCTTAAAAAGTCTCACATATGAAGTACATCCGTTGTACTTAATATATTTGTTATATCCATAGGACAATCTTTTTATAAGATTGAAAACAATTTTATAAGTTGAAATTGGTTGTTATTTTCCCATTCCCTTAATATGWAAAGATTATACAAGTGGATTTGAAAAGATCTGCTTACAATTTTATGAATTGACGGCTCTCGCTGAAGATTCATTCATTCTGATGTATGATGCTAATGATTCTCATTTGATCATAAGGGGGAGTATGTAATAATGAATGAAATGCTCAATTCTGAATGATATAAGGGGAGTATGATATATAAGATCAAGGGGAAGTAACTTCAAAGATCGGCAAAAGACTCAAAGAATTGTGACTGGAGATTATTCCTGTGCTACAATGTCTGAGAGTTTTTAGTGTGAAGATCGTCTTTGTAAAAGTTTACTGATAAAGATTTCTTGTCGAAGAGAATGTTTAATTTTTGAAGAGAATGTTTGTGAAATTTTATCTGAAGAAATACATTTTTGGGAAGAATATTTGTATTTCATTATCTGAAGAAGATTTCTTGAAGTTCATATCTTAGAGATCATATCTGAAGATCGTTGTTGATATTGTTCTACATTGTCAGAGAAGATCGTGGCTCTTTTACATTCGAGGAGGAGAATGGTAGAAGATTTTCTCAACTAACGATCATGTGAACATCTCAAAGTGAAGATTGTTTTTGAAGATTTTTTAAAAAGTCATAAAGTGCTTAAAATGACAAAGTTCAAACGAGATTCAAAGTACGCAATTTCTTTCAAGCCTGAATACAAAGGGGGAGAATGTTGGGTCTGAATTTCAATGTTAAATTGTATTCGTCTTAAAAGATAAAATTGTCTATAATTGTAAAGTCATCGTGTTTGAATTTGACTAGAAGGGTTGTAGTTTGACCCTATATAAAGGTTTTGTCTTTTGTGTAATAGTGTAGAAGGAGCTTCATTGTAAACATTTACATATTATAGTAATGTTGATTGTTTGACTTTTACTCTCAAATCTCCTCTCATGTTCTTGAATGCTTAATATTATTCTGCCATGGATTCTTACTTGAAGATTGAAGATTGATCAACTTAGGAACTTTCATCAAAGATCTCACCTTCTCTGGACATGAATTCCTCATACGCAGTTATGCAGTTTGTGATCTTCAACTGAGTTCCCACCTTAGAACCCATCATCATCTTTTCTAGTTGCATCTACATGTTGTGTCCAAAAGCTTTATAGCTGTCAATGCTTGTATAGATGTCATTAGTAAGTGCTTGCATCATGTAAGATTTACATAATACATCAGCATGTGCTCTCTCTCTTTCTTCAGCAGTGTTTCTTGATTTTTCTTTAATAACTATTTCAGATGGTTTGTTCAGTTCTGCAATCGAAGGAATTTCACTATAGAAAACAGCTGGTTCTTTCAATAAAGATTACATGATTAAGTCTCCAAGAAAGTTTCTATCCTGTTTGTCCCCTTTTGGTCTTTCAATGAAGTTCAAAAATATGTCCTTTCATTGATTATAATCTCCTCTGAAGAGGACTGGTGGCTTGATATCAGTACCAACTGCCATTGCTTCTTTTGAGCTCATTTTATCTAATTTAATTGATATAGGATATCTGCAGTTCAAAATTTGATTTGAAGAATTAAAATCCAATAATTTCTCAAAATTCACACACAAAAATCTCATACATTCAACACTTAGAAAGAAAAAAAATTCAAACACTCAGCCTTATCCAGATTAGGAATCCGAACAAGTTTATCCTGATTAGGAGTCTGGACAACTGAGAATGTCGAAACTAAGTAAAATGCACAAGTCTATCTGGATTTGATATCCGGACACTTCACACTTCACAAAAGTTCAATTAATATCAAAATAAAATCAATCACACGTAATCAACAAAAACTCAACACACAAATTCGATCAATTCAAATTTGGTCAATAAGGAATAGTCAAACTACAATCCGATCAACCACAAAAGTTGTTAGAAACCAGATACTCTAAATTCTTAGAAAACACAATTGATAAATAATAGGATTGAAATACAAACAGTGAACTGAGTATGATTAAGAGAAATATTCAAAAAGTATAAGAACAATAAAGGACATGAATATGTGAACGCTTTAATTAGATGAGAGTAAAGAACTATCAATCTAAACGTATTCTCACAATAAAAAGCTATAGTATAAGTCGACACTCTTAGGTAATTTGAACCTAAGGAGGAAGCTTTTTTATATACGCCTAGGTCAAACAACTATGCTATAAATACGGCTTGAATCTCTGAGTTGCCGAGTTCGCGTCCTTATCTTTGACTTCCCTTGAAAAGTGGAGCGGATAAAGTCAAGCCGCCTTGATTCTGTTTGACGCTTGCGAGAATGTATGGACTTGCACGCGCGTTCCATGGAGAAGAAGACCAGAAGCTCTGCATGTACTATGGAGAGGTTCTGCATATGCAGAGGCTCTGTGTCTGGAGTTGTAGCTTTGCATCAAGCGCTTATGATTTTTGGCACATAAGGCTTGATCGTCCACGAAGATTGAGCACGAGCTCTGCATGAAGGGAACCTTCACTCTTTGAGTAAGAGATCTGGTTCTTGACCTCTTCTACATGAGAGCTCTTAGTCCAGACCGCTTCAATAGACTAAGTCCTATTGACTAGAGTAAGAGACTTCTTACTTACACTTTCACAAATTGGTGTCTAACAATCTCCCCCTAAGTGTAAATAAGGCAGGCTCTTACTTGAATTGAAAACATAAGTCTAGTCGAAACCAGAGGTTAAAAGGAACCTCTATTTTACATTAACTATCTAGAAAGTACAATACGATTGAAAGGAAATTACATTGACTAAAAAGATAGAAAAAATCTTACAAAATAAGTCCTAGATGTGTTGAAGTTTGATGAACCTCCTAAGAAGTTCTCGAAACACAAGCAGGTTGTGAATTGACCTTAGGATAATTTTTACTCTTTCTTTTGCTCCAGCGGAGGTATCTCTACTCTTAATTAAATGATCTCTGATGTAGCGTAGAGTAGAATTTGAATAGTTGTAGTTTTTGTCATCTCGAAAAAAATATTATCAATCATTGTTCATTTCGGAAGACCACCCCTACCTCTGGTTCCACCAGCACAGTCCATGAGGAATTCTATTGATGCCTTGCAGATCTTCGTTTGGTGCAGTCACGCTAAATTGATTCACTCCCAGATCCAGAGCTAGTTCAAAGTCAAACTTGCATCTGAAGTCGAGTAGGTCCGTCATTGTGTGTCTTATCGCAGAATTGGCCACAACATATTTGAGCCCCTTGTCCTTCTTATGATCTGTGAAGAAATAGAAAGACAGAAGGTCCCACGGAATCAGATTTATAGGATCATAATCTGTGAACGTACAAATCTCTCCGCGAGACCTCTCCACCGTATACTCATGGAAGACGATTTGATTTTGCTTGAAGGTACGTTTCTTCATGTCGAGGATTTGCTTGATTCCATCGACAAAGTGGACTGCAGAGATAGGCTGTGTGTAGCGATGTAAGAACTTCTGCTTGATGTTCTCTTGGACAATTGGATGGAGATTGATCTTGATGACCGGTGTCTCCTCTCGCAGGTTGTAAAGAAACTGGTAGATGTCTTTGCTATCTACCTTATTCTTTATTTCTTGTCTAGGGGTGTTGGCTTCATCATTGCATCCACACTGTCCTTGGTCTTTTAAACTCGATCAGAGGGATGTTTGGTGTCCCGAGATCTACTGCTTGCGCCATCTTCTGCTCTTCTTGGATTGACAATAACCTTCTGCCTCATAGCTGGAGTGACTACTCTGGTCCTTTTAGTAGGGACCCTAGCTCCGTGTGTATTTCTTGGTGGTGGAGGTGTAACACCCCAAATTTCACATTGCATATATAACACATATTTCATACATAGAACACATGTTAAGCCTACAAAGATCCATAAAACAAGAGTCTGCAATGCAAAATACACAACTCAAAAATTCCAAAGTACATGCTGTTGTATTCATAACATTTATTCTTCAAAACATATCCAAAATGATCTTCATAAAGCTAGGCACATAGGGAAATAATTCACATTTTCCCTTTTCTTTTACTATCATTATAACTGGTAATACCTGCACACATATTTAAAAATGAAAATGAGGGTTAGACATGAATGTCTAGTGAGGTTTCTTTTTTTATGTAATGCAGGTTGAAGATCATTAAAACATTTATCCATATAGTAAAAGATAAAATCACATTATGTTTAAGTCCATCGGACCTTTGGTTCCAAAGATAGACTTAGAAAAATATTCCCATAAACAAGAGGACCAGAACCCCGCTGGTTCTTCTGCCAGAGATTCTGGTTAAGCTAACCAGAGCCTCTTACTTGGTGAGAGTTCCCAAATATTTCATAAATCAACTTCATCGATACTTAAATAGCTCCTTCAAGATTAAAATATTTTTTTTAAAAGATCTTCTATGACTAGAGCTTCTGGTCCAACCCGCATAGGCCAACCAGAGCCTCTGGTTCCAAATGCAAGACCAACTAGAGCTTCTGGTCTAACCCGCGTAGGCCAACCAGAGCCTCTGATCTGTCTTTATTTGTAAGAAAACTTTCCAAGTATAAACCTTTTTCTTAAAAACTTCTTAAAACATGATTTTGACACAAAAGCTCTTATCTATATATATACAGAGCCTCTGGTCCAACTAGATATTTTAGTAAAGGCTTGCAAAATTCTCAAACCAACGTCTAGAACCGTCTGGTTCTACAATGAGGACCAACTAGAGCCCTCTGGTTCCTTTCAACGAACAACCAGAGCCACTCTGGTTCCTCTGTATCCAAACATTTTGATCCAGAACAATTTATAATCAAAACCAATGGCCATAGGCCAATCTTTCCTCTTCTCAATAACATCAATAATATTATTTCTAATAAGAGCAACATCTCTGAGTCCTCAAATCACAAAGAAGTAAGTACTCAAATCTGTTGTAATCTTAAAAGACATAAAAACAAGAGCTATAATAACCATACTCAATTGCCACCCTTATATCCAAATGTACACCTCTCCTTGATATGCCACCCTTATAGCCGAAGGTACACCTCTCCTTGATATGCCACCATTATCCCAAGGTACGCCTCTCCTTGAAATGCCACCATTATTTCCTCATCAAAATCTATGGACTAGTTCATACGAAGACAGACCGAAGTCACAACCGTTTTAATGAATCCTCATCCATAGTTTTATCCTCAAAATCTATAGATTAATCCCAAACGAAGACAGACCGAAGTCACAACCGTCTTGATGAGATGTCCCCTATAGTATTTAACCAATAATCGTTTCCAAAGCAGTTTTATCATAAAAACCTTCAAACTCAAGAAATTTTTTGTTCTTTCATAAAAACCTTCAAACTCAAGAAAATTTTTGTTCTTTCACAATCTCCCTTTAAATCCTTTAAAACAGAATCTCACTTTCCCAAAGTTGTTTTAAAACACAGTAACTGTTTCATCTTTCCAAAACAACTTTAAAATCCATAATCATAAACACTTTGTTCAAACTGTTTATAAAACAATATTTTCCCAGATTTTTTAAAACCTAAATTCACCAAAACCCAACAGTTTATATATCTATAATTATAAATGTTTTAGTTTATCAAAACTCATAGTTTATAATGAACAACAGCTTAAAAAAAACTCACCTTAACAACACAGATTCTGCAAGTTTATCACACAGCAAATCACAGAATCTTCAAGCATTTCTTAAAACAACAATCTTCTTCAAGAGTACTTTCCACCGCCTCAAAACACTATTTTCACACAAAACATGTTTTGTTTTCTAAAAGTGATAAGATAACCTTTTATCTCTTCTCTTTTCTTTATATATTTAACAAGGGTGGTGGAGTTTTTCTTTAATATAAAACTTCATAGGCGGTGGGGTTTTATTATTTTAAAACCAACTTCCGTCATCATGAAGATATCACCTATTTTAATATTATATTTCTCATAGGCATGTTACCGCACATGTATGCATATTATCCTATACACATGCATATCATCTTTTCATATGCATGTGTAGTATCATATCACCTTTTCACATATATGGTTCATGCATTTCTAAGTTAGTCATGCATATTTCACGTAATTTACGTAATAAGAATATCGTCGATAAATACAATAACAAATTTGTCAAGGTATTCTATACATACTCTATTCATCAAATCCATGAAAGCTGTAGGTGCATTAGTCAAACCAGATGGCATAACTAAGAATTCATGGTGTCCATACCTAGTTCGGAATGTTGTTTTTGCAATATCATTGTAACAACCCACATATTCTATGTACAGATAATCCATATCATCATACTCATAACACAAAATATAACATTGTTTACAAAATACAGATTAACAAAAACTTTCTTAAAATACATTTTGAATAACTAAACGTCATTCATTCTAAACTTTTCCCTTGCCTTTATCTTGCGAGGTATGATGACCTGCAAAACAGGTTAGTCTAACAACTGAGCATTCGACCAAAAAGGTCTAGTGAATGTATAATTCTCAAACAAACAACATACTGTCCAAACAATCAGTTCAGAATCAAACCTGTTTTGATACATAAACCTATTTATGTCTCTCGCGGTTACACCGCCATTATATATCTCTCTCGCAGTTACACTGCCATTATATCTCTCTCGCGGTTACACCGCCATTTCATCTCTCTCGTGGTTACACCGCCATTTCATCTCTCTCGCGGTTACACTGCCATTTCATCTCGCGGTTACACCGCCATTACATCTCAAAATACTTCAACACATTAACCGGATTTGTAGTCCGGTCAATCTTGTCCGGATATGATATCCGGACAAACACTTGGGATGTCAATATGGTATGCCTTGAACGATTTATCATCCGAATATTTAATCCGGACGACATTGTCCAGAGATTAATCCGGTTATCATGTCCCTTTAAGCGGTTTAGTTTAATCCGAACATCTCTTGAACGATTTAGAATTTAATCTGGACAACACTTGGCCGGTTTAGATGAAATCCGGTCAACCTTTATCCGATTTAAGGAGAATCCACATAATATCATAATAACCAATTCCAATAACTACATAATGGAATGCAAACAAATAATACTCAAAGCTTAATACACTCACCTTTGATTGTGAGTTTTGACTTCAAATATGCAAATCCTCCTTCAGTCTTTACTCTCAATTGATTTTGCTCCCCAGAATATTCAACAAATAACTACCATTCCTTTCATATGCACTTGCTATTTATAACAAGTGTAGGAACCGCCTCTTCCCAACTCTACTTTCACACACAACACCATATATATTATTTAATATTAATATAAACATAAGATTTAAAATATTAGAAACCAATAAAATAACTCGGATATTACAATCATCTTCTTTAACTTTCAACTGATGGTAACCTGATCGTAAGTCAATTTTGGAGAAATAACTGGCTCCCACCAGTTGGTCAAACAAATCATCAATTCTTGGTAACAGATACTTGTTCTTTATGGTCAATTTGTTCAGCTCTGGATAGTCAATACACAGACGCATAGTGCCATCTTTCTTTTTCACAAACAAAACTGGTGCTCCCCATGGTGAAGTAGTTGGTCTGATGAATCCTTTGTCAAGTAAATCCTTCAACTGTGTGACCAATTCTTTAAGTTCAGACGAAGTGAATCGATATGGTGCTTTGGCTATAGGTGCGGCTCCAGGTGACAAATCAATTCCAAATTCAATAATTCTATCTGGTCGTAATCCTGACAAGTCTTCTGGGAATACTTCAGGATAATCACTAACAACTGGAATTAATTCTTGCTTACCTTTCTCTTTCTTGGCATCTATTACATAAGCTAGAAATCCCTAGCATTTCTTTTGAATACATTTTCTAGCTTTCATTATAGACAGCAACCCGGTATGATGACCCTGATGATTACCATATATAACAACTGTTCCTTTGTCTGGAAACATAACTCTAATCATCTTTTTATCACAAACAATATTGGCCTGATTCTCTGCCAACTAATCCATCCTTACTACCACATCAAACTCTTTCATAGGCATATGAAACAATCTGATGGGTAGTTCACATCCCTCAATTATGATAGTGTAGTTATTGAACATACACTTAACAGATACTTGACCATTAGCAGTATCAACTACTAATTTATCGTCAAGAGGCACAAAATTCATACGACCATATAGAGCAAATGATGGGGATACAAACAAGAACTTTGCACCCGAGTCAAATAACACATTAGCATGTAACGAGTTTACAGAAAAAGTACCTGTTACTACATCCGGTGTAGTTTCGGCTTCGTGCTTGGTCATTTGAAAAGATCGGCCCCGCGCCCCACCCGATCCTCCTCTGCCCATATTCGGTCTTCCTCGGCCTGTCGATGTATTGCTCCCCATGGTTAACGGTAGGGCTTTCAATTGTGGGAAATTCGGTCTGAGGTGATCTGGAGAATTACAATTAAAACATCTTTTTATCATTGGGCAGTTCCATGACAGATGACCCGCATCACCACATTGATAACACTTTCTTGGATCAGTTTTACAATCTCCCTGATGAACTTGATGGCATCGAGGACAAATCTTCTCACTGACTTTCTAGACAGATTTGTTTCCATACTTTATAGCTTTTGGTCCTCGATATCCTGCCGATGGACCTTCCCATTTTCTCTTTTCCATTACTTTTCCTTCTTTTTGTCTATTTTAATCCCTTTAGGTTATCTCTACCCGCGTCGACAGTCAATGAAAAAGTAGCCGGATTCATGGCTATAACTAACTCTCGGATTGAGGGCTTCAATCCCCAAATATACATTTCTACTTTCCTTGATTCGGAAGAGATGTAATGTTCTGCAAAACCTTGAGTATTCGATGAATTTCTCTGTTTATTCCCACACTGTTCTGTTTCCTTGTTCTAGTTTCATAAAATCTTCCTCCATTTGTCTAATAGAAGTTTTTGGACAAAATTGCTCCTTGAACCGGTTGACAAATTATGGCCATGTCATAGTCGTATGAAATCTGTTCTAGCCAATGATTCTACCTCCCACCAAAATAATGCATTTGATTTCAATACAAATACTGCAAACCTGAATTTATCTGATTCTGCGCATCGAATAGTGTTGAACAAAGATTCTATCTCTTTAATCCACCATATTGCTTTAATTGGATACTTTTCCCCCGAGAAGGTTGGTAGTTTACAAGTCAGGATTCTTTAATTGGGACCGATGGATTAACTTCAATTCTGCCAGTTTCTACTCTGGCAGGATTCCTCAAAATGGAAGTCAAGGTTTACCTTTGCTTTGCGATTTCTTCAGCTATCATGTCATTTGTTACATATTCTGGATGAGACATCTGTTCTTGATTCATATTTTCAGAGTTGAATTCTGCTTGATCTGCATCAATTTCTGGTTGACTAAATCTGCTTCTAGTCTGTCCTCTGTCTTGGCCTTTGCCTCTACCTCTGCCTCTGCCTTTGCCTCGGCCCTCAGATGTGCCAATAGGGGCAAGAATAGAAGAATCCTCTTCTTCATTGGGATTGGGGCGGGTAATCTTTTTTGACCTTCTTGATCTACTAGTCATCTGTAGATATCAAAGTTAATAAACATATTTTCACATTCCCAAATATAATAAAGTGTTCAAGTTCAGTTATGTACCTGTAGATTCAACATTACATTGGCTAGATGTAATCCGAAAATACCTTACACACTGATCTCTTAACTTATCATATTTATTCCAAAGGCACTAACTATGTCTGGGACCCTAATATGCAATGAAACAGTTTAAGTCTAGGCATCATGCATGTGAATACCTAAATCTCTTAAACTTAGGCTCTGATACCATATTCTGTAACACCCCTAATCTCACATTGCATATATAACACATATTTCATACATAGAATACATATTAAGCCCACGAAGGTGTTGAGTCCAAATTCACTGATCAATCTTCATTTCTTTATAATAATCATGGCAGATCTGATGTAAATCTTCAAGAACACATAGAACATTCATATGAGAGTTGAGAGGAAAAGTCAAAACTCTAAGCTCTGGTCAAACCTCTCTATTATGTATGAATATTACAATAAACTTTCCCTCTTAATTACAAAGACCATCTTCCTATTTATATGGTGAAACTAACTAAACAAAGTCAAAGTCAAACTTCTATAAGAAAAGTCAAACATGCTGACTTTTACAATTATAGACTATTTATAAACTTTCAAGACGAATACAATTAATACTGATTTCTCAGTCCTAACATTCTCCCCCTTTGTATTCAGACTTGAAAGAAAATTCTGCGCTTTGAGTCCTT
>NW_020200730.1:68080-69308 GCF_001531365.2 Cynara cardunculus var. scolymus
TCTCGGCACACAAACCCTTTGTATCTAAGCTCACTCAGATATGGTTGTCCTCTTGGGTAGGTCTGTCGGTTTTGACATTCTGTAGAGGTATTTCTGATAAGCACTTAGTCCCTCCTAAAACGTTATGCACATATGATCACAAAAACTGATCAAAAATATTATTTCTTTAAAGCACAATGATCAGATAAAAATTTGATCAAGTAATTTGCCTTTAAGCACGATCAATAAAAAATGATGCGACAACAATTCGATTATTTGATATGTATGAGAGAAATGAATGAAGATCTGTAAGAACAAGTTTACAGATTCTGATATAAAAAGAATGAATGTATATGAATCAAAGAAAAAAAATATATCAGAAACCAATGTTGAATACAAACGAGTGTATTATCACCAAAAATGATTTTCGTATAAGAGACGTGATAATAACAGTTTGAAGAATAGCTGAAACAKGTATTGGAATTATGTACGATGAGAAGTTACGCAAGTAAAATCTCAAGAAATACCTGTTTAGAGAATGTACTCGTTATCTCAAAAAAAATCAATTTCCAAAACCAATTATTAAATTTTCTAAGGAAACTCCCCCTAGAAAGTAGATTAAAGTAATGAATCATTTAAGCTCAAAAATTAAAATGAAAACATTTTAAGCACGGGTTCTAAACTGAGTGTTTAGAAACCACACTCGGTACAGCACGGGTTCTGAACTGAAGTGTTCAGAAGCCTTAGTTTGAAATAAACCACAACTCCCCCTGCATCGGTGTATCATTGAAATGATATTCTGATCAGCATAAATTTGACACACCTGTAAAACCAAATCAAGTAGATTTTGGTACCCAAACGAACTTGGGTCCTAATATGTTAGTATTTGGTTGGGGTATGTTGTAATTTCCAAACCATTTCTTTCTATAAGATGTATTCTTTTCAGCACTATGAACATGATGATCAGGTGTAAAATATGAATCATACCAGTAATTTTGATCATACCTGTTCTTACCTTTCCAGTTGTTCTGATAACKGTYMTCTCCATGCCACCTGTTGAACCTTTTGTTATTGACAAAATTATTGGTTCTGCATGTTGAGCACAAAATCCTTCTCTTGCTAAGATTAATCAAATCATTAGTAGACTTCACAATGCAAGGAATATTGTTAATACCAACAGGTGTATGAGATAAAACAGATTCAGCTTTATTAACCCAAATGCTTTTAATCTTGGAAGAATAATTGGGTG
>NW_020200730.1:70068-114894 GCF_001531365.2 Cynara cardunculus var. scolymus
ATTCTCTTCTTTTCTATCTCCATCTCTTTCCTTTCATCATTTAAAATCTTTTCAGTCTTTAAAAMCTTTTCCTTTTCTAATCCCAATAATCTCCGAAACTCAGTCAGCTCATGCTCAGTCTTGTGGAACTTCTCAATTAAATCCTTGATATCTGAATTGCTCCTTGGAGAGTTCCTCACAGCAATTAGTTCAATTTGAACTTTTTGGAGTTTGTTGTGCAAATCTTTATAAGATTGACTCCTTGTTTTTCTTTCTTTGTCAAATTCTATTGTGATATTATCCAAGGATTTGTTAAGTTTATCTAACTCATATTTGGATTCATCCTTAACTTTTTTTATCTTTTCTTTATATTCTCGATGCAAAGTTTCTTTACATTTCACATTAACATAATTCTGAAGTTTAAAGTTCTTTTTCCAGCTCAGCATACTTTGCTCTCAATTCTTGATTCTCCTTTATTAGAATATCTGCCATTTTAAAAAAAATTGATCAGTTAAGGATCTATGCAGTGAAATCAGATAAAAGAAATATGAACAGTTAAGCTAAAAAAGAATAGAAAAAACACAAACACTGAAAACACACACAAAAACAGATATACAATGATCCAAAAGAAAATTTAAACACAAACAAACTAAGAAACCAAAAACAGTCCAAAACAATAATCCAAGTCCAAAAATCTGATTCTAAGTCCAAATCAAACAATATCAACTCTTTACAATACATATATTACACTTTTAAAAAAAATTATCTATCTGCTCTCGAAAGTCTATCCAAAAATCCACTTGTATACTTCTCTTATCAGTTCACTTGGGCTGTTGTGACTTGTTCTTAATCCCAGAAAGCAAAGCCAATTCAGCAGACTTTTAAATCTGTTAAATCTATCCAAAACCAATCCTTGCTATGCCTTAAAACCTTCCAAAGTGTACTTTGATTTACCTGACACAAAAACAGATGAACAATCAAATCAAGAACACTGTTAATTTTCTAAATCAGAGGATTGAACTGTCCACTGTTGCTTTTATGGCCAAGTTTGTTCCAGTCCTCAAGTTCACAAACACAGATAATGCACAAGGTGAAAACAATGTACCTTTTTCTCTGTTTTAGATTTTAAACTCAACAACAAACCTGCAAACTATTTACTGTGTAGCTGCTGTTTCAGACTTCTAACAGCAAGAATAATCACAAAACAGCAAACACAGTCACAAAAGCTTCTATATGCAAAACAAAACAAAAGCTTATGCTTTAAAGTATTTCTTATGAAAAACAAAACAAAAGCTGCTTCTGTTTCAGTCCAAAACAGAAACTGAAAGTCGTTGCTACTGCTGCTTTCTTCTCCACACCAACAGCTGTTAAACAATTGTTGTTTCTGCTGCTGTTCTTCTTCTGTATGAACAGCTCAAACAACTCACATACTTAAACAAATCTATCTTTTCTTGTTACTGCACCGAACAGCTCACTTACTGCACTAAATCAGCTCAAAACAGCAAACAAGAAGTACACATTTTGATTAAAAAATATAGTAAGCACAAAAACAGCAAACAGATGTAAACCTCTTCTGTTGGAAAACCTTGAACCTGTTGCAATGAACTTTCTTCACACAAGCTTTGCTACTACTGCTAAACTAAGCTGCACAATCTATTTCTGTTCATGACTATTTGTACAAATGGAATAGCAAGCTATTTTTTCAAGTCTGTCAAGCAAGCTGTGTAGCTGAGCTGCTTTGCTATTGTTGCTGTTTTGCTGCACAATGCTGTTTTCTTTCCAAGATTTGTGTGATAAACAGTCCTACACACTGCCAACTCTTAAACAGCACAAAATAACAGCACAAAAACAGAGAACTCGATTTGAAAAAGTTTTGAATAAACAGGATGAAACCTGTTAAACAATTGCTGTATCCAGACCTCAAACTCAAACCAGCAATCAAAACCAGTCACCTGCACACTCTTCTTCAAATCTGTTAAAAAAAAAGATCACTAACCATGCTGCTGTTTCAAATCAGCTTAAAACACACACAAACAATATAACCAACAATCAACCAATCTGTTTAGCAATTCACTATTTAGCTGCTGTGTCAAACCTATAACAGCAAAACCAAAACAGTCTATAAAAACCTGTCAAAGTTTGAGACTTAAATTGGACAGCATGTATTTTAAATCTGTCAAAACCAGTATAAACCGGACAGCACAACAATTTAAACCAGACAACATAAAAGTCTTAACCTGACAGCATGAGAGTTTAAATCGGACACAACTAGTAACTTTAAACCTGTTACTGCAAAAGCCTAAACCTGTCAATACTTGGAGCTTAACCTGTCAAGGCAAGAGTATAAACCGGACAAGATGCAATGATTCAACACATAATCTGTTGAACAATTAAGAATTCCAATGAAAACAGTCAAAATTGAATCAATTCTTGTCAAGATATTAAACCAAAATGAAAACAATCACTTCGATTTAGAAGTCATAAACCGGACAGAACACTTCGATTTAAAAATGGAATCTGGGTAAGTGAAATTGAACGGTTTAGAAATCAGGACATAACACTTTGATTAAAAAAAATTCTAAGTCCTAAACCGATCAAGAAGTAATCTAATCCGGTCACAAATCCGGACAAGAAGCAAACGGTTTAGTTATAAACCGCTCAAGATTGAAAACCTAAAAACTTACCTGATTTGTGCAAAACGTGCGGTTTACCTCTTCTCCGTTAAAGCTACGTGCAGTGTAGATGAATACCGCTCAAATGATGTGTGGTTTAGACGAACACCGCTTGGGAAATCCAATGAAGTTGTACGCGGTTTACCCTTAGACTTGAAATCGAATGATGAGAAGAATCAATCGGTGAATAATCCGGCCAAGGAGCGTGCGATTTAAGCTCTTCTCCGTTCAAGAGATGTTCGATTTAGACGATGAATCCGATTGTGAGAACCAGTGCGATGAAGAGAATGTAACCGGACTCTTATCCGGTCAACAATATACTGGGCTTAAAATGAATTTTGGGCTTTTAAAAATAATGGACGGATTAACAAGGAAATAAGAAAAACCAAAAATAAAATCAGATCAAACACTAACAAAAACACAAAAACTGAAAAAAAATTTAAAAAAATTGGATCAAAAACACTGATTTAAAAAAAAATTCAGGAACACGAAAAAATTTTAAAACCCCAAAAACCGATTAAATCTTGATTTAAATTGATCAAATCACAAAAGTTTGTGAATAACAAAGATTCACAAATCAATTTAGAGCATTATGATCATTTTTATAACATGAAAACACAAGATTTTTATGAAAAATCGGATCAAAAACTAAAAAAAAATCAAGAACACGAAGAACATAAAAAAATTCAGAAAAAAATTTCACTTACTTTCTCAAGAATTTGATTTCTTCATCTCTGATTTCTTGCATCCTGCTCTGATACCAATTGTTGAGTCCAAATTCACTGATCAATCTTCATTTCTTTATAATAATCATGGCAGATCTGATGTAAATCTTCAAGAACACATAGAACATTCATATGAGAGTTGAGAGGAAAAGTCAAAACTCTTAGCTCTGGTCAAACCTCTCTATTATGTATGAATATTACAATAAGCTTTCCCTCTTAATTACAAAGACCATCTTCCTATTTATATGGTCAAAACTAACTAAAAAAGTCAAAGTCAAACTTCTATAAGAAAAGTCAAACACGCTGACTTTTACAATTATAGACTATTTATAAACTTTCAAGACGAATACAATTAATACTGATTTCTCAGTCCTAACAGAAGGTCCATAAAACAAGAGTCTATAATGCAAAACACACAACTCAAAAATTCCAAAATACATGCTCTTGTATTCATAACATCTATTCATCAAAACGTATCCAAAATGATCTTCATAAAGCTAGGCACATAGGGAAATAATTCACATTTCCCTTTTCATTTACTATCATTATAACTGGTATTACTTGCACACATATTTAAAAATGAAAATAAGGGTTAGATATGAATGTCTAGTGAGGATTCCCTTTTTATGTATTGCAAGGTGAAGATCACCAAAACATTTATCCATATAGTAAAAGATAAAATCACATTCTGTTTGAGTCCATCGGACCTCTAGTTCCAAAAGCAGACTTAGAAAAATATTCCCATAAACAAGAGGACAAGAACCCCTCTGGTTCCTTTGCCAGAGCTTCTGGTTAAGCTAACCATAGCCTCTTACTTGGTGAGAGTTCCCAAATATTTCATAGATCAACTTCATCGAAACTTAAATAGCTCCTTCATGATTAAAATATATTTTTGAAAATATCTTGTATGACCAGAGCTTCTGGTCCAACCCGCATGGGCCAACCAGAGCCGTGGTTCCAAATGCAAGACCAACCAAAGCTTCTAGTCTAACCCGCGTAGGCCAACCAGAGCCTCTAGTTTGTCTTTGTTTGTAAGAAAACTTTCTAAGTATAAACCTTTTTCTTAAAAACTTTTTAAAACATGATTTTGACATAGAAGCTCTTATCTATAGATATAGAGCCTTTGGTCCAACTAGACATTTTAGTAAAGGCTTGCAAAATTCTCAAACCAACGTCCAGAACCCTCTAGTTCTACAATGAGGACCAACTAGAGCTCCTCTAGTTCTTTTCAAAGAACAACCAGAGCCTCTCTTGTTCCTATGTATCCAAACATTTTGATCCAAAATAGTTTATAATCAAAACCAATGGCCATAGGCCAAGTTCTCCCCTTCTCAATAACATCAATACTATTATTTCTAATAAGAGCAACATCTCTGAGTCCTCAAATCACAAAAAAAGTATGTACTCAAATCTGTTGTAATCTTAAAAGACATAATAACAAGAGCTAAAATAACCATACTCAATTGCCACCCTTATATCCAAAGGTACACCTATCCTTGATATGCCACCCTTATAGCCGAAGGTACACCTCTCCTTGATATGCCACCCTTATCCCAAGGTACACCTCTCCTGGATATGCCACCCTTATTTCCTTATCAAAATCTATGGACTAGTTCATACAAAGACAGACCGAAGTCACAACCGTCTTAATGAATCCTCATCGACAATTTTATCCTGTAAATCTATAGATTAATCTCAAACGAAGACAGAACGAAGTCACAACCGTCTTGATGAGATGTCCTCTATAGTTKTTAACCAATAATGGTTTCCAAAACAGTTTTATCATGAAAACCTTCAAACTCAAGAACAATTTGTTCTTTCATAATTTTCCACATATCAATCTTCCTTTAAATCCTTTAAAACAAAATCTCATTTTCTCAAAGTTGTTTTAAAACACAGTAACTATTTCATCTTTCCAAAACAACTTTTAAATCCATAGTCATAGACACTTTGTTCAAACTGTTTATAAAACAATATTTTCCCAGATTCATTAAAACCCAACAATTTATATATCTATAATTATAAATGTTTTAGTTTATCAAAACTCACAGTTTATAATCAACAGCAGTTTAAAAAAAACTCACCTTAACAACACAGATTTTGCAAGTTTATCACACAGCAAAGCACAAAATCTTCAAGCACTTCTTGAAACAGCAATCTTCTTCAAGAATACTTTTCACCGCCTTAAAACACTATTTCTCGCAAAACAAGTTTTCTTTTCTAATATAAAACTTCACAGGCGGTCCATGCATTTCTAAATATAAAACTTCACAGGCGGTCGGGTTTTATTATTTTAAAACCAACTTCCTTCATCATGAAGATATCACCTATTGTAATATTATATTTCTCATAGGCATGTTAGCACATGTATCCTTTCATTATTCATGAATGCATATTATCCTATACACATGCATATCATCTTTTCATATGCATGTATAGTATCATATCACCTTTTCACATATATGGTCCATGCATTTCTAAATTAGACATGCATATTTCACATAATTCATATAATAACCACGTATAAATTACCTCAACCCAGGTTGTCTGAAACCCAATTACAAGAGGAGGAGCAGCAACTGTAACACCTTCAAGTGGAACAGCAACATGAATGGCCGTGAGTGATGGATCAGCTACATTCACTTCTACAACCTTTTCTTCTCGCCCTCTGGTTGATGGAGTAGTTGTGTCCATGGCATACTCTATTGAAGAAGATAGAGCCTCTTCTGAGTCGGATGAAAAGACATATACAACTAAGACCTAGATGAGATCTTCATCTTGTCGTTGTGCTTCTAGCCCTGCCTGGTATGCCATGGGCATCTTTCATTTTCGAAGTGCCTCTACATGCGTTTTCTCTGTCTATGCTCTATCCTTTGAGGATTCTGGCCCTGGCTGGCTTGGGGCAAAGGCAGATGGAGCATAGAGGGCAGCCCTTGGTGTGACACTTGGAGCGGCGGTGGATTGGTTCTCCCCCTCTTGACGATTTGGAGGGCCAGACAGGTCTGGGTCCTCATCATCATCAAGCCTCCTTCGCTTGGACACCTCGGCACATGGAGTTAGCTCCATTTTCTCTTCGGCCTTTGCTCCTCTGCTTGGGGCAACGACTTGATTTTTGCCTCAAAGAGCTTGAGGATCTCTTCTACGACGTCCCCAAATCTTTGAATCTCCATGTCCGTGAGATAGTTGAAGGCAGCTAAGGAACGCCTTATTGATTCTACTGCATTCGTGGCTTTGCTGTTGAAGTCTGATTTATAACTTGCCACCTTCTGGAGGAGTCTGTCACCCAGAGCATTTATTGCCGCCTGGGTGACATAGTCTACAGGAACATTAAGAGGAATGAGCGCCTGGGCGTCATGAGATTAAGTGGAAGCTTCATCCCTCTGAATGCATGCTATGATCCTTTGTATCGAGTCGAGAGGCATTCATCATTGACTCAGCCCTCAATACTGCTAAGGATGCTTGTATCTCATCTAGAGCAGATGCAGAAGGTGATGGCTTGGCACGGGCCTTGTTGAGTTTTAGCTCATCCAAGGAGCACAACATAGTGGTGGCAAAGGATTGGAATTCGTCTCTCGTGACATAAGCTGTTAGGGTAACCTCTGGCTCAAGACATGGGCCAAATTTAGTCCTCGTTCCAAGGATACCTTCTTTCTAGACATGATTGACGTTGGTCAAGGAAGGATTTCCATCAGATCCTTGTGGCTCTTTTTGACGAGAGGTCACTACTGCTGTTCTTTCATGAAGAGTATCCAAGGCAGGTTCAGAGCCAGCCAGAGGACTCTCCATGAGTGGATGAGGATATTGGTCGAGAATATCCACGTTTTGTGCACCTAACCCATGCTCTTAACAAGGTGGGAAATCTACATGTGCAGAGGAAACAAATTCCTCTGTTTGGGATAGTGGCATGATATGGGGAGACATATCACTTATTCTTTCAAAGGTTTCACCCTTTTGAGAAGGTGGCTGCTGATACGTGGCTTCCCTTTGGCTTTCATAAATAGAGGTAGATGCGACCTCTGGTTGGTTTGGCAGGTTTAGGTTCGAGGTATGCACCTCTATTTCAATAATCTCTGTGTCTCGACCACTGGAGTCAGATGATGTGTTTGCACTTAGAGTTGGTCTAGGGAAGTATATGTGCCTATTCACCATCCTAGGATGCTCTGGCTCTCCCTGAGGCAGAGCAGCTTCTACACCTCCTCCCTCTTCTTCATCTTCTTCTTCCTCTTCACTCTCTTCACTTGATGTATATGACCCAGCAACAACATCAAAGTATTCTTGGTCATCCTCTTCGTTAGATCAAGAGGAGTGCTCCAAGCCTTGATTGGCTTCTTCCTTTGCTCTGATTCTCTTCTTCCTTGAGACGAGCAATCTCTTCTTGTTTTGCTCCCTCCACTCTCGCTTTCTCTACCTTTAAACGAGCAATTTCTACAAGTCTGGCTCGTTCAGATCTATCCTCTTCTTCCTTCCTCATTATCTCTCTCTCCATTCTCTTTTTTTTGTGCCTATTTTCTCTTTCTCTTTTGCTCTCTTTCTTTTTCCAATCTCACCTCTTCTTCTTCTGCCTGAGGCCTTTGAGTTTCCTCTATTCCCTCATCCTCTTGGTTGGTACTTATGAGTATTAGGGTCGAGGCATTGGTTCTAGTGCCTTGCGTGCATGTCTATACGCTCTTCTCACATCCCTCGTCTTCATAAAGGCCGAGAGCTTCATTGGGATAGGACTTTTTGAAGTGTAGCCTTCTTTGTTGACGGTGGGCTTGTAGTGTATGAGCACATTCACTTTGTGCACAGGTAGACATCCCACGTCAATGTTGTTGTCGTCGATAACAGGTCTTAGAAGAAGACCCAGAAAGCGAGAAAACAGGAGCGATGGCAATTCCTTCCCTTTAGCCACTTCTTGGAACTTGTTGGCGACAACAGCCTTGAACTCTGTGTAGAGGATCAAGGAGTAGTCCAATGATAAGTCGAAGAAGATGCCATACAGAATCTGGAGGATGTTGGTGGAGCACATGTCTAAGCTTCCAATCTTCCTGGTCAACGATCGATTCACCAATATGAACATGGTGTTCCACATTAGGGGCATGTACTATTTGCGGTATTGAGAAGGGTAGTGAATGGCTTTGTTGTACCCCAAGAACTTCAAGAACGATATGATTTCATCCCCAGATGGGAGAGAGGCATATTCATTCAGCCCTAGGTTTGTCATTGTAGGGATTTGTAGAACTCATGAGAACAGGGACCTTGAAATGCGGACATTGATAAATTCGTTTGTAGATGGCACATAAAAGTCTCCAATAATCCCTTGTTGGGAGTCGGTAATGGAGCAGGTTTGACAGAATTCTTGGATGAATCTTTCAGGGACAAGATCATCAGTGTTCGTCAGGGCTGGGTTCAAGAAATGGTGTTGAAGGATATCGATAACAGGGTGGAATTTTTGGTCAAAGCTGTTTGGTGAGAGTTGAAGGGCATGGTTGTTGGGTTTGAGTGGAAGAGGAACCATGTTTTGGCTGGCTTTCTCAACAGTCTTGAGGGTAGTGGTGTGGGTTTGAGAGTTCTCTGATTCTGAAGAAGACATAGTTGCAGGTTTTTATGAAAAGAGAAGAGTTTGAAAAGCTACGGTTTATCAAGAATTGGTTCTTGATTCTTTAATTGGGTTGAAGAAAAGGTTAGATTGACTTACTTGACGAACGAAGATGAAGATTCCACTATAGATTGCAGTTCCAGAAAATGGTTTGAGAGCTTGGAGAAATTTCAATGGCGGTTTTTGATATCTTGAAGACGACAAGGTCTTGAATATCTTTGTAAGCATAAAAGAGAAATTAGGGGAAAAAGATTAGTTTAAATAGAAAAAAATAAAGTACTCGAGTGTAATGCGCCCCTCAAATGTCAGATAACTGAAGCAGTTTTCTCACCATCGGTGGGGAGTTGCCATGTGGCCTACTAGCTGCAAATGGCGCCTCCCGGATTTGAGAATTTAAAATAACAGGCGGTGACGCTTTGTTAAATGACAGCTAATTAAAATATTTAACAAATAAGAACTGTACGCATTCCTTTTAAAAATTGATATTTTAAACAGAACATGAAGAAGAAATTTAACAAGTGTGTATACTCTGGTTTTGAAGGAAACAATAACCATTAGATAGAAGCTCTGTATTGGAGTACAGAGTTGTTGTGTTTAGATTGCTTAAGGAATTTGAAAAAGAATCTAGAGTACTACATAAAAAAAAGATAACATACCTTAGGATCTCATACAGAGGCTCGTGGTTGGACTATACATGTCCTCTGTCTAATAAACTTTTTATGTTTAGATGCAGAAGCTCTCTATAGTACATACAAAGGCTCTGTCTTATAATCATAAAAGTTTTTGAGGCAGAGGCTCTGTATAGTACATATAGACGCTCTGTATGATGCATGATCTAACGCTCGCCCTCGACTTTAGCTCTGCTTGATCTGTTCCCCCTTGAACTATGCTTGGATCATATATGATAACTATTGCACAAGCATGACGAACAAGGTACAAAGACTCTATATGTACCATACAGAGGCTCTGTATCACAAGTCAGCTTATACTTGAACAAGAGGCTCTGCATGTACTATGCAGACGCTCTGTCTCATGGATCAAACTTAAAACAAAAACAGAAGTATGCTTATAAGAGATGCAGAGGCTCTGTATAGTGTATACAGAGGCTCTGTCTTAGTTTGAAAGATTGAGCATACCCAACTTGCTAACCAAAAAGTTAAATCTCTTTTCATTAAGAGCCTTTGTAAGTATGTTAGCAAGTTGTAAATCTGTACTAACAAAAAATATTTCAATTTCTACATGGTCCTTGATGAAATGGTAGCGAACGTCGATGTTGTTTGTTTTAAAGTGTTGCGCAGGATTGGTTTTGATTGCGATGACACTTTCCGAGTCACACAGAATTGGAATCTTGTCAAACTCAACGCCATAGTCTTTCAATTGAGTTTTCATTCATATCACTTGGGAACAGCAACTGGCTGCAGCTACATACTCTACTTCAGCCGTGGAAGTAGAAACGCAGTTCTTCTTCTTTGAAGTCCAACTTATGAGCTTGTCTCCTAGTAACTGGCAACTCCTTGATGTACTATTTCGATCAAGTTTGCATCCTGCATGATCAGAATCTGTGTACACAATAAGATCAAAACTAGAATACTTTGGATACCAGAGACCCAGAATTTGAGTTCCTTTAAGGTATCGAAAGATTCTTTTTACTTATGATAGGTGAGATTCCTTAGGGTTTGCTTCATATCTAGCACAGAGACACGTAGCAAACATAATGTCTGGTTGACTAGCCATGAGGTATAGCAATGATCCAATCATTCTACGGTAAGTCTAAAATCCACCGGTTTTCCAGATGGATCTGTGTCAAGCTTAGTTCGCGTTGCGAATTGTGTTCTCATTGTGGAAGAGTTATGGAATTGGTATTTCTTTAATATGTCAAAGACATACTTAGCTTGGCTAATAAAAATACCTTCCTCCCTCTGTTTTACTTGCAAGCCGAAGAAGAATGTTAATTCTCCCATCATGCTCATTTCAAACTCGCTCTTCATCAAAGCAAAGAACTTATCACAGTGCCTCTGGTTTGTTGAACCAAAGATAATGTCATCCACATAAATCTGTACTAGAAGCATCTCACCTTTATACTTTTTAATGAACAAAGTGGTATCGATTTTACCTTTTTCAAAACCATTCGACAAGAGAAAAGATGAAAGACGTTCATACTAGGCTCGAGGTGCTTGCTTAAGTCCATACAGAGCTTTGTCTAAGAAATAGACATACTCTGGATGTGTGGAGCTTTCAAACCCCGGAGGTTGTTGAACGTAGACTTCCTCCTTCAGCTTACCATTCAAGAAGGCTGACTTGACGTCAATTTGATAGACTCGGAATCCTTTATGAGCAAAGAAGACTAAGAATAAGCGTATAGATTCTAGCATTGCTACTGGCACAAAGGTCTCGTCATACTCTATGTCGTCTTCCTGGCAATAGCCTTTTGTTACGAGACTAGCTTTATTCCTCACAACGATCCCATCCTCATCCTTCTTGTTCCTGAAAACCCATTTACAACTAATTGCAATTTTATCATTTGGTAAAGGCACAAGAATCCATACCTTATTTCTTTCAAATTGTTGGAGCTCTTCTTGCATGGCGTCAGCCCAACTAAAGTCTTGTAGGGCTTCTTGAACTTTCTTAGGCTCTGCCATGCTTAGAAAGTTTACGAATAAACATTCATTAGACATGGCAGCCCTTGTCTTTACAATGCTTGAAGGTTCACCAATAATCTGGTGAAGAGGATGATCCTTTGTCCATCTTGTTATTAGGATAGATACAGAGGTCGGGGACATTTGATCACATTCCATAGGCATATTCGGCATTTGGCTCGTGGATGGCGAAGAAGGTCCTGCTTGCTCCCCCTCAGATGATGGTACAAAGGAACCAGGTGCAGACCCAGAGGTATTGTGCTTTGGCTCTACAGAACTGGGCTCTGATGCAGAGCTTGTGTGTGGATTCACATGATCACCAGAGGAAGCAGAGGTGTGTGAAGGACCAGAGTCAGATGTACTTGTAGTTTGTGGTTCTTCACTTACATGGGCAATTTCATCTCTTGGTGCATGTACAGAGATGTCTTCATCGCCATAGATGTCTTCAAATAAGAGCTTGAGTTCCAATTCCCTTGACTTCATTTGAGAATTGAAAGTCTGATTGTTAAGCTCGAGACCAGAGCTAAGGTACTATGAAGTCACATGCTCTTTATCGTTGAACAAGACGTTGATGCTTTCCATGACAGTCTTGGTTCGTTGATTGAAGACTCTGTATGCCTTGGCTTTTGTGGAGTAACCAAGGAACTTGCCTTCATCAGCCTTCTTATTAAACTTGCCAAGTTGATCATGGTAATTTAGAATGAAGCATCTGCAACCAAAGACATGTAATAATTTAACATTAGGCTTTCTTTGGTTGATTAATTTGTAAGGCATCTTCATATGCCTCTTTACCACCGTTGCTCTATTTTGGATAAAGCAAGCGGTTGAGATGGCTTCAGCCCAAAAGTGGGTTGGAAGACAAGAGCTTGCTAGCATTGTTCTTGCTGCTTCGACCAATGTGCGATTCTTTCTTTCTACTACACCATTTTGTTGTGGTGTTCTTGCTGCAGAGAAGTTCTGAGTTATGCCCTCCTTGTCTAAGTAAGCATCAATCTTTCCGTTCTTAAACTCTGTTCCATTGTCAATTCTCAGCTTTTGAATTTTTCCCTGTAGAAGAACTTAAATATTGGTCATCAGCTTAATCAAGAGCTCTGGGACAACTGATTTCTTCCTTACAAACTCAATCCAAGTTAATTGTGAATATTCATCAATTATGACCAGGACATACTTCTTACTAGACAAGCTCTGCATAGAGATTGGACCACAAAGATACACATGAAGCATATCCAGAGGTCTGACACAAGACACATATGTCTTTGTTTTGTGGGATGCTCTTTTGAGCTTTCCCATTTCACATGCAAAGCAGAGATGGTCCTTTTGGAATTTATGGTAGGAAGTCCGTCAACCAGATTATTCTTCACAAGCTTCTCTATATTTTGGAAATTTAAATGAGACAAATTGTGATGCCAGAGCCAAGATTCTTCACACTTACGAGATACGAGACAGAGAGTCTCTGAATTATCTCTTGGTGAGAAGTTCATGAGATATAGATTTCCCTTTTGTTTGGCTCTTAGCAACTCCTGACCTGATTCTGACATAATGGAGCAAGCTTCCTTTTGGAACTTGACATTGTAGCCAAAATCACATAGTTGACTTATGCTCAAAAGATTATGTTTAAGCCCAGACACATAAGAAACGTTAGAGAGACAGAAACCTTACCTTTTAGAAGATCTCCATATCCCTTTATCTCTCCTTGCATGTTATCCCAAAAAGGTTACTTTTCCTCTAATCTTCTCTCTGTATGAGGAGAGAAACCTCTTATTGCCGGTCAGGTGTCTCGAGCATCCGGAGTCGAGATACCAAATATCCACATGCGGCTTCTACAAAACAAATTATAGGGATTTAGGTACCAATTTCATAATGGGTCCTCGATGATTAGGGATAGAAGATTGCTTTTTAACTTTAGGGAGAGGTTTCGTCTCAGCACCTGAGTTACCAGACTTGGCTTTAGGAGCCTTCTTTCCCTTCTGGGTCTTCTTGGAGTTTATCCTTGATGACCCAGAGAGAATAAAGTTAAGATCAGAGAAATGCTGCTTTAACTTATGCAGCAGAGAGAAACATTCACAATTATGAAGACATTTTGAATGACAAAATGATTTATTTGATTAGAAGAGCATATTATTACAATCATTCCTAGCATTGGTAGTTTTAACAAACTTCTTATCTAGATCTGATTGTTTTGACAACTTTGAATGAATCTTCTCAAATTTCTTCCTTCTACTCATTTGTCCTTTAGAGGCCTCTTTGAAATAGAGGAATTAAAAGTAGAGTTGGCAGCGGATTTTCCCTTCTGCTCCGGAGTGAACTTAATTGGCTTAGAATTTGAATTACAGCCCTTCGATGCAGAGGAAACATACTTTGTGCTCTTTGCCCTGTATTCAAACTTTGGAGCGAATTTAGCTCTTATTGTCATGATAACAAGGCCAGAACCTAGGAGAATCTTTTTCTCATTTGGAAGTTTTGCAAACTCTTGTTCTTTAGTTACAATCTCTGTCTCAACTTGCTCCTTAATCGAGTTCACCTCTGACTCAGAGTCAGAGACAAGAAAATCCTTGTGTGAATATCGAAATATAAATGTATCATTAAGAACTTGAGATTGTCGTGTCCATGAGCTAGAGCCTTCTTCCATCGTTTGTTTTGATGAACTTTCCAAAGTATGTGAGGAATTACTCTTAGAAGAATCTGCATGACCTTTAGAAGGATAAGTCAAGGCCTCAAGCAAATCTTGCTCGAAAACATGTCTTATCGTTTCTGTGAAGTCTTCCAATAACTTTGGATCCGGAGTTTTAAGAAAATTTTGTGTGGATGAACTCTTGATTTCATCTGATTCTGGCTTGACAACCTCACTATCGGTCTTAGGTTGTTCAAGATTTGTAGAGCCAAAACAAAAGATCTCGTATGTCTTCTGTATGCTTTTTAAATCAACTTGTGGCATAATCTTTGAAGAATAAGAGATATTTTTAAATTTTAGCCTTTGCGTTTTGGCCCCACTCTCAAACCTACATCTTTTGAAAGGTGAAGCTGTATACAGAATTGGAAAATTTGGTTTTGCTTTTCGCCTATCCTAAATACAGATCCAAGAGTAGTTTTCTTCTTCCAGGTGAGGTCTAGGTTTGTATAACCTATCCCTGCTCTATCCTATTGAGAATTAACTTTTTCATACACCTGCTAAGCATCTTGATATTTCTTGATCAAGAGCTCTTTTATTTGTAAACTCTGGTGTAAGAACTCCCTTTCCTTTTGAAAATAATTTTTGAGTGCCTCAGAGTTTAATCTGTCATGTTTCTTTTCTAAAAGCTCTTTTTCTTTCTTCTATATAGCCGCTTTTAGTTCTAAGCACTCTGACTTAAGACTTGTTTCAGTGGATTATTTTGTTTGCTAATGTTTTTCATTTTCTACTGACAATTCTTGTTTCTCTACAATTAGCAGTTCTGTCTCACGTTCAAAGAATAATTTTTCTTTTTCCAAAGATTTCCTTTTGGATTTTTCGAAAGAGAGAGCTTTTGCTGTTGGTTAACTTAATCATTTGTCAAAACACAGATGCTTTCTTCTAGGTTAGAATGAGAATAACCATAGATGGAACATACTTGGGAGTCGGAGTCAGATCCAGACCCTTTTCTGTCGTTCTCAACAGCCATCCCTTAGAAATGGGCTTGGTCTTCTTCTTTGGATGAGGAGTCAGAGACCAGTTCTCCTATTCAGCCATGAGACTCCTTTGTGATCGATTAAACTTGTACTTATTTTTGTAGTACAGTTCATCTTTCACCAAAGGGCCTCTACACTCTTTGGAGTAGTGCCCCATTTTGCCGCATCTGAAGCATCTAACACCTTGCTTCTTCTGTTCCGATGGCTCTTCCTCCTTCTTGTTTGAAACAGAGTGAGGGTTCCTTCCTTCGAAAGATTTGTGTCAACTACGATCACCTTGCCTTCCTCATTTATCGATGACCTTCTTCCCAAATTTTCTTTGAAATTCCTTGGTGATTAGGGTCAAGGAATGTGCAAAGGCACTGATGTCGTCATCTTCAGAGCTAGACGCTCTGTCTTCTTCATCGCTCTCCATGATGAGAGCCTTCTTTCCAATCCTCCTTTCTTATTTGGATCTTCGTTCTCTGTGTGGCTGGCTAGATTCTGTCTCTTTTGAGTTAGAGACAAGAGCCAGAGGTCCACCCAGAGCGACCTTGGCCTTCTGCAATTCTTGCTCTTGCGCTTGCAGAGTCCCATACACGTCGTGTAGTGTCCATTCCTCCAGATATTGATTCTCCTTGAGATACATTGTCAAGTTTCCCCATTCTGCATTCAACCTCTTCAAGAAGAGCATATTGTTCTATTCTTGTGTTCTGATCACGTCACATTTGCGACACTTGTTAATCAGTGTATTGAACCTATGATAAGTCTGCTCTAGAGACTCATCAGGAAGCGCCTGGAAACTGTTGTACTCGTTTAAGCATTGAGCACGACGATTTTCCTCGTTTTTATTTTCCCTTCCAGTTGATTTGCCAATTGATCCCATAGATCTTTGGCAGAATCGCACGCGTCCAGAGATTGGAAAATCTTATTTGGAAGTGCCATGATCAAAAGCCTTTTGGCTTTCTGATCCACGTCCACTCTGTATTTGTCTTCATTGTTCCAATCACGACGAAGATTGGGAACCCTTCTGGCAGGTACTTCAATAGTGTCGCCAGCAGCAAGAATGTGAGGATTTAAAGTAGTGGGAACATACGGGCTGTTTAAAATTGACTCATAAAGCTCGAGGTCAAGACCCTCGTAAAAATTGATCATCCGAATTTCCATTAGGGATATTCTTCCCTAATGAGAGTCGGAGGTTTGGTCAAGGATCCAACACTGTACATGGAGTTCCACGTTTGACTAGACATTTTTATTTAAAATATTGAAAAGTAGATCGACGAGAAAGCGATGAACGACATGAAAAAAATGATTTCCAGAATATGTGAAAGCAAACGTTTTAAATGAGTAAAAATAGGAGTGAAATTTCTTTTTTAAAACGAATAATCAAAAATTAAGAGTAGAATCCAGATGGATATCGATCGACTAATCAATGAGTTTGATTAGCAGGCTCTAATACCAATTGTTAGAACCCAGATACTCTTAATTCTCAGAAAACACAGTTGATAAATAATTGGATTGAAATACAAACAGTGTACCGAGTATGATCAAGCGAATGCTTTTATTAGATGAAAGTAAAGAACAATCAATGTAAACATATTCTCACAATAAAAAGCTATAGTATAAGTCGACACTCTTAGGTAATTTGAACCTGAGGAGGAAGCCTCCTTATATACGCATAGGTCAAACAACTATGCTATAAATAAGGCTTGAATCTCTGAGTTGCCGAGTTTGTGTCCTTATCTTTGACTTCCCTCGAAAAGTGGAGCGTACTAAGTCAAGTCGCCTTGATTCTGTTTGACGCTTGCAAGAATGTATGGACTTGCACGCGCATTCCATGGAGAAGGAGACCAGAAGCTCTGCATGTACTATACAGAAGCTCTGCATGTACTATGCAGAGGTTCTGCATATACAGAGGCTCTGCATATGCGCTCTGCATGTACTATGCATAGGCTCTGTGTCTTGAGTTGTAGCTTTGCATCAAGCGCTTATGCTTTTTGGCGCATAAGGCTTTATCGTCCACAGAGATTGAGTGTGGGCCCTGTATGATGGGAACCTTCACTCTTTGTGTAAGAGCTCTGGTTCTTGACATTTTCTGCATGAGAGCTCTTAGTCCTATTGACCGTTTCAATAGACTAAGTCCTATTGACTAGAGTAAGAGACTTCTTACTTACACTTTCACAAGTTGGGTCTAACAAAAGTTAAATTCACAATCCGCTCAATGAAAAAGTCAATGTCACTGTCCGATCAAAGATTAAATCGATGAACAACCACTTAGTCAAATTCCTATATTAAATCGAATAGATAATTAGTCAATTTATATCCTATATGAACACAAGCTTATGCTAATTAAGACTAAATCACATACAATTCTACTAGGATTAAGACTAAATCGCATACAGTTCTACTTGGATTAAGAGTAAATCGCACAAAATTACTTGCTCAATCACAAATCACATTCACAAATCGTTCAAAGAATTATGCGGATTAAACTAAATCGAACAAACTACTCTCCGATTTATATTTAAATACAAACACAATTTTTATCAAATTTTCAACCAAAATGGATCAAAACTCGAAAAAATTTAGAATTTTGTAAGAACAGCCAGTTTTCGATTTATCACAATATCTTCAATAACTCTTCAAAAAATTGATCAGATTGCAAAAACTTGTAAATAACAGTTGTTCAAATCATCTTCGCGAACACAATAATCAATATTTTAACATCTAAAACACAAATTTAATGAGATTAGGGTAGAAAAAATGGATGTTTTTGTTCGATATCCTCAAGAACACGAAGAACAGGCGATTAACAGTGCAAAAAATCAAAACTTTGTGTGAAAAATTCTCGAAAAATGTGTATATCTTAGTTAAATATTGTCTATAATTGTAAAAGTCATCGTGTTTGACTTTTCTTAGACAGATTTGACTTTGACTATGTTTAGAAGTTTGACCCTATAAATAGGGTAATGTCTTTGTAATTGTTAGAGAAGAGAGCTCATTTGTAATATTCTGATTACGTAATAGAGGGTTTGACAAGAGCTTTGAATGTTTGACTTTCTCTCTCAAATATCATATGAATGTTCTTAAAGAAATATCCAAATCTGCCATTGTTATGGAGCTTAATGAAGATTGATCATTGAAGTGGGACACACAATTGGTATCAGAGCTGGACTATGCAAGAAATCAGATAAGAAATCATCGTTTTTGAAGATTTTTTTTCTGGATTTTTTTTGTGTTCTTATTTTGTTCATTGTGTTCTTCATCTTTTGAAGATTTTAATCCGAAATTTTTTCAAAATTTTGAGTATTGGTGTTAAAACCGTGATCAAAGTGTGCGTATTTGAATTGTGAATCTTTGTTATTCACACGATTTTCTGATTTGATCATCCGATTTCAAGATTTGGTAAATTTTGTGATTTTTAAATTTTTTCGTGTTCTTAATTTTTTTTTAAAGTCAGTGTTTTTGATCAATTTTTTTGTTAATTTTGTTTATTTTTGTGTTTTGGATAGTTTTTGATCTGATTTAGAATTTTAGGTTGACTAAGTTTGTGTTAAATCATTCATAGTCCAAGCCCAATAGTTTGAAGCCCATCCGTACTTCTAAATCGGACAGGGTGATTGAGCGGATGTTGATAAATTGGTTGAGGGTTCTTGAGTGGTCTAGAAATTTCATCTCTTGTAGCATGAACAGATTAGAGAATTATCCGCACACAACTTGAGCGGATTCCATTATATCGCCTGGCATATCGACTGCAGCTTAACCGATTTTCTCCTAAATCGCAGAAGTATTGATCGATTTCTCCTCTTTTGGTTCTGGAGTTTAGCTGAGTAGTGATCAATTTACATCTTGACTTTGTGAACATATTTTGTGTCTAAATCGCCTGTTAGTCAGATTCAAGGATTTTTATCCGGATTCTAAATCGCTCAATCCATCTATCCGGGTTTCTAAATCGCTCAGGTAAGTCTTTCACACTCATCAATCGATTTAGGACTTAGCATTTTATACATCGAGGTATCTAGACTTCAAATCGCTCAAGGTTTAAGGATAAATCGCTCAGCATACCTTTCTATTTGTTCAGTTTGTAGTATAGCAGTTGCAGGTTTGATCAGTTTCACTAGACGACGACAATGGTGACTGAATCATAACTCATTGAAGAACTAGGGTTTTTGATCGATAAAAGGAATTTTGTATTCACTGATTTTTAAAAACAAATCAAGAAATCGCATCTGTTTGATTTCCTTTTTCATCGTTCATCTCGCCCGGTTTCTTAATCGATCAAAGTAAATTGATCATTGTCTAATCTCTTCACTGCTTTTTGACCGATTTTCAACCTAAATCGGACAGCAGTTTAAATCGCTCAGGTAATCTTCCAAATCGCTCAACTGGCACTCGTTTGTCTGTGTTCCTTGTATACTTCATCTTCCTCACATATTGATTTCTATGACTGGGTTAGAGAGCTTGAGGTTTGCTTACTGTCATAGCACTAAAATGCCCAAATATCGCACAGCTAACCGATTTGACATTGTTTAATTTGAAATCTACATTATAGAATATGTTTTGAGTTCAATTTAGTGACCGAAGTTTATTCGTTCTTGGCTGGATTGAAGACATTGTACACAAAATTAGTTGTTTCAACATTTAAGACTTGTTTGGTTGACAAAAGACACAGTTTGACAATTTGCTGTTTGAACTTCATTGCTTGGCATTTCTCATAGCTTTTGTATTACTTACACTCGACTGGTTTGTATGATCATAGGTTTAATTCATAAATCGCCTGCTTCAATTTCTCAGTTGCTTGGTAAGGGGACTATCAATTGGTAAGGGGACTGGCAGTCGTGATAACTTGGTACAGTACTTGAGGAATTCACAATCACACAGATTTGAAGCAGAAAGTTTGGTGAAAGCTGGATTCAAGTTGTAATGACAAAATTCAAGATGTTATTGAGGTAGGTGTCTGCCAACGTCTTGTTGAGCTGCTCCTGCATCCTTCTCCTTTGGGAACATTGTGACAGGTGATGATATCCAAACTCAGTGTATTATTGAGCATGGTGCACTTCTATGCCTGCTGAGCTTGTTGACCCATTCCCATAAAGAGAGTGATCAAGAGAGTGAAGTTTTCAACTTTTATCCTGAAGAGAAGCTTTGTATCCTTTTTGTGTAAATCTGGTCAATGCGACAGTAGATGACAGATACAAAGAAAATTCACAGCAGACTGTTCGCAGTTAGTTTGATATTCAATTCATTGTTTTGAGTCCAAATCTGTTGAGTTGATTTCATTTTATATTGTTAAGTGAGTTGAGAGAAAAAGAATTTGAGAGGAGTGAACAGGCGGGGGGAGCGTCTGATCAGCAAAGTACTCCAACTGTCAGTACTTCCTCAACTTCCTCAAGTTCGTAAGCTACTGAATCTGATAATGAGGCAGATTCTTGTGATGATCAAGATAATGATGATGATGGAGCGGATGATCGTGATCAATCTATTCCTGCTCAAAATATTCCTATTGGTAGTCTTGTTGATGACATTGATGACATATTTCCTGAATATTCAGCACAATAACCTTGTCCAAGTTTGCATTATTTGTCATTCAACGTTGAAGAATGTGATGATTACGATCGCATACTTCAAGATCTACCTGATGTAGGAGGAGATGAGGGTGTTTATGTTGAAAATGAAGAGAGGTTGAGAGAAAGGGAAGAAAAAGAATATGGAGAGGGTGAGAGTGGAGCAGAAAAAGAAGATCAAGCTCCTTTCCAAGCTGAAACACTTAGCCGGGCAACCACATTTGCTACTAACATTCATTCGTTGAATGTTAGTATTGAACAAGACATAGCTAGCCCAACTATGCAAATGCACACCCCACCCATCCACTCAATTGGTTCTCAACAACCAGTTGTTTCAATTTCACAAGGGGATAGAGCTCATATGCTAACTACTTCTCAATTGGAGAATGTAGTTATTGAAATAAGTAGGCCGCTGCCCCAGCCTACGACTTCGATTCTGTGCACCGAGTCTAGAGCCGATACACTTAGGTACACATGAGTCAGGAGCATCTGTTGCTCCAACTGCAGTTCTTAGTGAACTTGCTGGAACGACCAGAGTGGTGTCTTTTGACATTCCACAAGGACAGGTCGGAAGTCCTACCAATGCTAACATTACGCCAACATTGAACATAGGCACAATAGTTTATTCAACTGTTGTTACAACTGGTATTCTAAGTGAACCAGGAGTGAATTTACCTGACTTCGTGTCAAGGGAATACCTGGACGGCGCCCTAAAGGCTGTTCAAGATAATTTGGATGGTAAAATGGCCAGTCTTAAAAGACTTTTGAAGGGGAAGGAAGTTGTAGAAGAAGAGCCACCATATGTGTTATCACCACCACATATTCATGAACCGTCAGTACCAGATCAATCGGTGGATGAACTGAAATCGTTGTTATATGCAAAATTGATGGCATCTCAAAATCCAGATGCTGAGGATGCATATTTGGTCGGACTCTTACGACAACAATTAGACGTAAACCCTTTTGTTAGAGCCTCAGTGTTCTTGGCTTTTCAAGATGTGGTTACTTCTAGCTTTTCTAAAGTTAGCAAGTTAATCACATCCAATACCCAAGATTTAAAAAGTTCAATGGATGCCCTAGCTGAACGGGTGTCTACCTTAGAAGAAACTTGCAGGTCTCAGGCCATATCTCTCAAATGAAGACATGACGATCAGGATGATCCAGATAGTCATGAGGCGGAGAGAAAGAGAAATAGATTGGCCGAGACATTTGAGCAAGGTGCAAGGGTTGGTGAGGAGCCATCAACTCAAGACGTTATTGCTGAAGTTTCTGCCCCAGAATTAGTTCGGGAAAGAACAATTGAGGCCATTGAAATTGAAGATGAAGAAATAGAGACAAGTCCTACGATCGAGCCAATGGTTGAAAAGTCGGCGGACTCCACGGTAGGAACAAGGATGTTATTGGACTTGTCTGCCAACGTAGGTTTCAACAATGTGTTATCTACTACTTTGGGTGGAGAGCAAGATTTTGGAGAAGACATTGACAACATCAATGAGTCGACTGGGATCTATTTTGATTTTGAAGCCGATATAGATGATGAAGATCTAGTCTTTCCTGTTCAAGAAGTCCATCAGTCTTCTCCAGAATCTTCCACTGCAGTTTTACCTGATGTGTCAAACATTCCTGCTCAAAGAGAACAAGTTGATCCTACTTAAATCTTCACTAGAGATTATGTGCCATTCCATATCAGAGCAAATTTTCTTGGATATGATCGTGCAAGGATCTGAGAGCCATACCTAGAAGATGTCTACTTTGGAATCTTCATCCGTCATAGAAAAGTTCTGAGCGGCGACAAAGTTCTTGGTATTCATAAGAAAACAAAAGACTACCGCATTAAATACATACATCTTTTGAAAGCCAAGTGCCTACCAATAAGTGAAGTGCGTACCAAGCATCGGATTATAACGATTAAACAAATTGATGCTCAGAAGCTTTTAAGAATCTGGTATCCCGTATTTACAGTCACTAGGCAGGATGGTCAGATTTGGAGGTTCAGCGAAGCAGATTTTTCAAACTTATATTTAGATGATCTTGAATATATGTACTTTGAACTCAGAAACATGACGAACAGAAAGGAGGGAGAATTGATTACTCTTGAGGCTATTAAGAGATTTATGCGTTGTCATGTAAAGCTGGCGATGGTCATTGATGTGCAAATGGGTCTTGAAGATAATCAACGGATCATCAATTTGAAAAGACCAAATCAAGAACTAGAAGATATTGAAGGTTATCCAGTCTATATGGTTCTTGAAAGTCCAGAGTTTGGGGTCATCTACTTTGCTCAACTTCAAGTAAAGATATTTATGAGGTTTAGCGAGCTGAATAAATATTCTGATGGTACGATAAGGTTAGTGAGAAGGGCACTTAACCTGAAAAGGGTGATGAATGATAAAGCTGCTGAATCAGAAAGGATGAGTTCCAAGGAAAGATATTTGTTGGTCAACGCGATAAATTTGCTCGAGGAGAAAATCCAATACAGGAATGCTCTGAGAAGAATTGAGAAAATTCTTGGATTCGAAAGACAAAATTTACAAGAGTCCAAACTTGAATCCAAAGGGGGAGAATGGTGGGTTTGAGTAAGAGCGTTAAAGTTGTATTCAAGTTTCTCCTTAGTGTAGTTTTATATTGTAATAGTGTAGCTTTACTATTTCCTAGTATAAATAGTATTTTCCTTGTAATTGTCATTACCAAGTGATTAGCAGATTGTAATCAAGATTTCAGCTGTAATATTTTCTCTCTCAATCAAATCAATCTTTGATAATTTTCTCGCTACTATTCTATTCCTCTTAATTCTTGAAGATCTTATCATGTTTGTATAATTTCTGGACTTCACAATATCCTTCAATCAAATTGATGCAATATGCTCTGATACCAATTGTAATTCCCAAGATATCACCAAATCAGATAATCTTCAATGAACAAGATGATCAAAACTAGAGAGAGAATTTCACCTGAATGCCTTTGTATTAATTGTTGTAATGATTACAAAATGATTAGCTCAACACTATTTACAACACTAATTCCCCTATGTATACTAGAAAGCATTAAAGCTACACTAATACAAAACTTAGGAGAAACAAGCTTGAATACAACAATCAAAGCACAACATTGAGCCCAACAAAAGATCTAGAGAGAAAGGTAAAAGCTCTAAAAGAATCCGAGGCACAAAGACTAAAATCGGTATCTCTAAAAGATTTCTTTCAAAAGGAAATAGAGATTTCTCATCAGAAGCTTCAAACCAATGAACTTCTGATAAATAAATATTAGGATGCTCAAAAAGTTTATCAGAAATTTAATGGTCAGAATGATTATCAAGGCATTTGATTCAATGATCTTGATTCTTTCATTGGAAACAAGAAAACCACTCTTGAATCCACTTTTAAACATAGATGTGTCCAAAAACTTGATTTTTCTCCTAAACCAGAAGCCTCTTTCAAAAGAGCCAAAATAAATGGGCAAAACATATTTTCAAGACAAGAATTTAAAATTGTGGTTTACGAGTCCGGCACTAGTAAAAACCTTAATGTATAGGATAAAGTTTTAACTCCTTCCAAACCAGAGGACGATGGAAACTCTATAGTTAAACCAGAGCCTCTGGTCACCGATTCCACAAGTACATCAGAAAGTGCTACTGATGGACCAGAACATCTAAGTAATGAACCAAAGCCATCTGGAGGGTCAATGAATGACTCAAGTGCATTGGAAAATTCATCCATGAAATCAGAAGCAATGGATCTCCCACAGGATTGTTCAGAACCTTCATGGACAAAAGAGAAGGCAACCTCTATCTCCTGGACTTCCAATATTTTGTTGGTCAAGACACTTTATGTCTCGTTTCCTATAGGAGTGAGAAAATTGGCTATGGCATCAAACAATTTCACATATAAATTAAAACGGGCTTCTCATAAGTCCAAATCAGAAACCTCATGCTCCAAACCACTGGATATGCTTCACATCGATATCCGCGGGTCCACCCAACAAAAAGCCTCTCTAGAAAGAAGTACATCCTTGTACTTGTTGATGAATTCTCAAGATACACATGGGTTGAGTTTGTAAAGAAGAAATCAGAAGTTCCAGAACTCCTCATCGCAGTGATGAAAAACCTCCTAGTCCTTCTACAAAGAAAAATTATAAAACTTAGAAGCGACAATGGAAAAGAGTTCAATAATGCCAGAAATGATGAATATATCATCAATGAAGGTATATCTCCAAAAAATTCAGCGGCCAGAACTCCACAACAAAATGGAGTCGTTGAAAGAATGAATATAACCCTAGTAGAAGAAGCAAGGACGATGCTTGCTTTATCATCACTACCCAACTCCTTCGGGGCTGAAGCTATCTCCACTGCCTGCTTCACCCAGAACAGATCATTCATGAACAAGAGGCACCATAAGACCCCCTATGAACTCATCAGCCAAAGACGTCTAAATGTCAAATATTTCCATGTCTTTAGGTTCAAATTCTATGTACTCAACGACATGGAACATCTTGAAAATTTTGACAAGAAGGCTGATGAAGGCATATTCTTGGGGTATTCTTAATCCGCAAAGGCCTACAGAGTTTTCATCAAAATTACCAAAATTTTCATAGAAAGCATCAATCTATCCTTTGATTACGCATCATCAATGACTTATGGATAACACAGTTCAGAACTTGGGCCAACACAAGGAGCTTCTGATTCATCACTCCACAAAGCAAGTGAATTGGAACTTGCTCAACTATTTGAAGACTTGTTTGAAGAATATGCAGTCTCTGGACTAGTGACCAATGCAAAACTATATCCGAGAGCTTATGAACTACATGAGATCTCCAACACTGAAAGTACAACTCTTTCTGAATATCCTGTTACTTCACCATCTACTTCTTCTATATCTCTAGAACCAGAACAAGAATCTGGAGAAGATCTATTTGAGGGGGAGCAAGCAGTTCTGTCTACCAATTCTATCAATAAAGAACTGCATCCTATTGCTCAAGAACCCTAATCAAGTACCAAGTAGATAAAAGACCATCCTCATCACCAAATTATCCGTGATCCATCGTCTGGTGTTAAAAAAGATTTGCTACAACAAATGAATGCCTTTTCCCAAACTTCTTAAGCATGATCGAACCAAAGAAAATCTCTGAAGCCATACAAGATCCAAACTGGATAGACACAATGCAAGAAGAGTTACTCCAGTTTGAGAGGAAAAAATTTCGATCCCTCATGCCTCTCCCAAAAGGAAAAACTGCAATTGGGACCAAATGGGTCTTCTGAAATAAGAAAGACGAAGATGGCATAGTCATCATAAACAAGGCCAGGCTGGTAGCCAAGGGCAACTGCCAAGAAGAAGGGATAGACTATGATGAAATCTTCGCCCTAGTTTCTAGGCCTGAAGCAATCAGAATATTGTTAGCTTGTGCAACGCACAAAGGCTTCAAAGTTTATCAGATGGACGTCAAGTCTGCCTTTCTAAACGGAAAATTACATGAAGAAGTCTATGTTCAGCAACCTCTTAGGTTTGAAATATACAAACATCCAGAGTACGTCTATTTTCTGGATAAAGCACTCTATGGGCTCAAATAAGCACCCAGAGCCCTCTATGGGCTCAAACAAGCACCCAGAGCCTGGTATGAAACTCTCTCCACTTCTCTTACAGCCAATGGATTTGAAAAAGGTACAATCGACACAACTCACTTTCTCAAAAGGCATAAAGGTGATATTTTACTTGTCCAAATTTATGTGGACGATATTATATTTGACTCATCTAACTCCAAATTTTGTGAAAAATTCTCAGACTTTGATGAAAAGCAAATTTGAGATGAGTACGATGGAAGAGCTAAGTTTCTTCCTAGGTCTTCAAATAAAACGAACTTCAGAAAGAATTTTCATCAATCAGTCCAAATATGTGACTGATCTTCTGTAGGAATACAATCTCTTAAATTCATCATCTATGCGAACTCCAATGGCCACAGGAGCAAAGTTGTTCTCTGATTCATCAGGCAAGCCTGTAGATGTAACAACCAACAGAGGGATGATTGGGTCACTCATGTACCTCACCACTAGTAGGCTAGATATAATGTTTGCTACTTGTCTTTGTGCTACATATCAAGCAAATCCTAAAGAATCTCATCTTTCTGCCGTCAAGAGGATCTTTCAATACCTAAAAGGCACCCCTTCCTTGGGTCTCTAATATCCAAAGAACTCTTGCTTTGAACGAATAGCTTATACAGATGCAGATCATGCAAGGTGCAAGCTTGATAGAAAGAGTACGTTTGGGAGCTGTCAATTTTGTGAGACAAGCTAGTTAGTTGGACATCCAGAAAACAAAATTGTGTTTTGATATCTATAGCAGAAGCAGAGTATGTTGTTGTTGCTAGTTGTTGTTCACAAGTGCTCTGGTTGAAAATTCAACTAAAGGATTATGGGTTCCATTTTGAGGAAATCTCCATCCTTTATGAATCCAAAAGTGCAATAGCAATTTCTTTAAATCCAGTGCAGCACTCCAAGACAAAGCATATTGATGTCAAGTACCATTTTCTGAAAAACCATTGTTAGACCCCATCTTGTGAAAGTGTAAGTAAGAAATCTCTTACTCTAGTCAATAGGACTTAGCGATTAAAGTGGTCTGGACTACGAGCTCTCATGCAGAAGAGGTCAAGAACTAGAGCTCTTACTCAGAGAGTGAAGGTTCCCTACATACAGAGTCCGCACTCGATCTTCGTGGATGATCAAGCCTTATGTGCCAAAAAGCATAAGCGCTTGATGCAAAGATACAACTCCAGACATAGAGCCTCTGCATATTACATGCAGAGCTTCTGGTCTCGTTACTCCATAGAAGGCACATGCAAGTCCAGACATTCTCGCAAATGTCAAACAGAATCAAGGCGGCTTGAATTAGTCCGTTCCACTTTTCAAGGGAAGTCAAAGATACGGACGCAGACTCAATATCTCAGAGATTCAAGCCATAATTATAGCATAGTTGTTTGACTTAGGCGTATATAAGGAGGCTTCCTCTTCAGGTTCAAATGACCTGAGAGTGCCGACTTATACTATAGCCTATTTTCTGTGAGATTACGTTTTAGCTTGAAAGTTATTATTTTTATCTAATAAAAGCATTCGACATATTCAAGTCTTTCACGTTCTTATATATTTTGAATATTTCGCGTGATCATACTCGATACATTGTTTTTATTTCAATCTTATTATTTATCAACTGTGTTTTCTGAGAATTAAGAGTATCTGGGTTCCAATAATTGGTATCAAAGCCTGCTAATCAAACTCATTAATTAGTCGATCGATATCCATCTGGATTCTACTCTTAATTTTTTATTATTTGTTTTAAAAAGGAATTTCATTCTGATTTTTGATCCATTTAAAACTTCTGCTTTTACGTATTCTAGAAATCAATTTCCACGTCGTTCATCACTTTCTCATCGATCTTCTTTTCAATTTTTAAACAAAAATGTCTAGTCAAACGTGGAACTCCATGTACAGTACCAGATCCTTGACCAAACCTCCGACTCTCATTACCGAAGAATATCCCCAATGGAAAATTTAGATGATCAATTTTTACGAAGGTCTTGACCTCGAATTTTATGAATCGATTCTAAACGGACCTTATGTCCCTGCTTCTATTATTCCTCGAATTCCTGATGCTGACGATACGGTGAAGTACCTTCCAATAGAGTTCCCAAGCTTCGTCGTGATTGGAACGATGAGGACAAACGCAAAGTTGAGGTGGATCAGAAAGCCAAAAGGGTTTTGATCATGGCTCACCTAAATGAAATTTTTCAATCTCTTGACGCATGTTATTCTGCCAAGGATCTATGGAATCAATTGGCAAACCAGTTGGAAGGGGAGATAAAGATGAAGAAAAACCGTTGTGCTCAATGCTTAAATGAGTACAACAGTTTCCAGGCGCTTCCCAATGTGTCTTTAGAACATATTATCATAGGTTCAACACACTGATCAACAAGTATCTCAAATGTGACATGATCAGAACACAAGAGAAGAGCAACATGCTCTTCTTGAAGAGGTTGAATGCATAATGGGGACTCTCCAGGCGAATCAAGATCTGGAGCAATGGACACTACACGACATACATGGGACTCGGCAAGCTCAAGAGCAAGAAGTGTAGAAGGCCAAGGTCGCTCTGGGTGGACCTCTGGCTCTTGTCTCTAACTCAAAAGAGACAGGATCTAGCCAGCCACACAGAGAAGGAAGATCCAAGGAGGACAGTCGGAAGGGAAAGAAGGCTCTTATCATAGAGAGCTGTTAGACCCCAACTTGTGAAAGTGTAAGTAAGAAGTCTCTTACTCTAGTCAGTAGGACTTAGTCTAGTGAAGCGGTCTGGACTAAGAGCTCTCATGCAGAAGATCAAGAACCAGAGCTGTTACTCAAGAGTGAAGGTTCCAATCATACAGAGCCCGCGCTCTATTTCCATGGACACTCAAGCCTTCCAAAAAGCATAAGTGCTTGACACCAAGTTAAAACTCCAAGGCCCAGAGCATCTGCATAGTACATGTAGAGCTACTGCATATGCAGAGCCTCTGCATAGTACATGCAGAGCTTCTATATGTTCATGCAGAGCTGCTGACTATCTTCTCCATGGAATGCGTGCATATCAGCCCAGACATTCTCGCAAGCGTCTAACAGATTTGAGGCGGCTTGACCAAGTCTGCTCCGCTAATCAAGAAATTCAAAGATAAGTATGCAGACCAGTCAGCTCAGAGTTTCACGCCTAGTTTATAGCATAGTTTGTTTGACCTACACGTATATAAGGAGGGCTCCTCCTCAGGTTCGTGTACCGGAAGGAAACCAACTTACACTATACGCAATTTCTGTGAGATTACTTGTGTGCTTCAATTGTTTATCTTTTATCAATAAAAGCATTCGGTATATTCAAGTTCATTCACTGTTCTGATTTCATCTTTGAATATTATGATTAATCTTTAGAAATACATCGTTTATTCTTAATTCTTATGTAAACTGTGTTTCTGTCAATTAAGAGTATCTAGGTTAAACAATTGGTATAAGAGCCTGCCAATCAAATTCATTGATTAGTCGATCGATATCCGACTGGATTCTACTCTTAATTTTCTTTTGATTATTTGTTTTAATAGAATTATCACTCTTATTTCTCTCGTTTTTAAAAACGTTCGCTTTTACGTAATCTGGAAATCATTTTTGAGTCGATTTTCTTTCTCATCAAAGTTTTCTTCTCAAAATCTTAATCTAAAATGTCGTCTTCTCAATCATGGAACTCCATGTATAGTGCCAGTTCCTTGACAAGACCTCCAACTCTCATTTGGGAAGAATATCCCCAATGGAAGATTCGGATGATAAATTTCTACGAGGGTCTTGACCTAGAACTTTATGAGTCAATCTTAAATGGCCCATATGTCCCTACCAACATCATACCTCTGATTCCCGCTGCTGGTGATAAAATTGAGGTACCTGCCAGGAAAGTACCCAAATTTCATCGTGACTGAACGATGAAGATAAACGAAGAGTGGAAGTGGAACAAAAGACCAAAATACTTTTGATTATGGCTTTTCCCAACGAAATTTTCCAGTCCCTCGACGCGTGCGACTAAGCTAAGGATTTGTGGCATCAACTAGCTAACTAGTTGGAAGGAGGCATCAAGATGAAGAAGAATCGTCGTGCCCAATGCCTGAATGAATACAATAGCTTCCAGGCACTCCCCGATGAGTCTTTAGAGCAGACTTATAATCGCTTCAACAATATGATCGACAAATGTCGCAAATGTGATTTGATCAGAACTGAAGAAAAGAACAACATGCTCATCTCGACAAGATTAAACACAGAATGGGGAAATCAGACGACGTCTCTCCAGGCAAACCAAGATCTGGATCAATGGACACTACACGATGCGTACGGGACTCTGCAGGCTCAAGAACAAGAGGTGTAGAAGGAAAAGGTCGCTTTGGGTGGACCTCTTGTCCTTGTCTCTGAATCAAAAGAGACAGCATCAAGCCAACCACACAGAGAACGGCGATCCAGAGCAGAGAGAAAAAAAGGAAAGAAGGGACTCATCTTGGAGAATGATGATGAAGAAGGAAGACCTTCTAGCTCTGAAAACAATTATATCAACGCCTTTGGGAAATCCTTGGCCCTAATCACCAAGGAATTCCAAAGAAAATTTGGGAAGAAGGTCTTCGACAGAAGAGGAAGACAAAATGATCGAAGCAGAGGAAAATCTTTCAAAGGAAGGAACCCTGCTTCTGTTCCCAACAAGAAGGAAGAGCCATCGGACCAGAAGAAGCAAGGTGTCCGATGCTTTAGATGCGGGAAGATGGGGCACTACTCCAGAGAGTGAAGAGGCCCTTACTAAAAGGTGATCTGTACTATAAGAATAAGTACAAGTATAATCGAATACAAAGGAGCCTCATGGAAGAACAGGAGAATTGGATCTCTGAATCCTCGTCTAGAGAAGAAGACAAGAAAACTTATGTGGGATGGCGGTCGAGAATGACATAGATGAATTTAGATCTGACTCCAACTCCCATATATGTTCTATCTCTGGTTATTCTCACTCTGACCTGGAAGAGAGCATCTCCGTTTTGACTAACGATTTCGTCAATCTACAACAAAAGCTCTCTCTCAAAAAATCCAAAAGAAAATCCTTGGAAAAGGAAAAGCTATTTTTTGAACGAGAGACAGAGCTGCTAACTGTAGAAAAACAAGAGTTATCAGTGGAAAATGAAAAGCTTTTACAAACAAAATGATCCACTAAAGCAAGTCTTAAAACATAATGCTTAGAATTAAAAGCGGCTATTAAGAAGAAAGAAACAGAGCTTCTAGAGAAAGAAAGAGACAGATTAAACTCTAAGGCCCTAAAAAATTATTTTCAAAAGGAAAGAGAGTTCCAATACCAGAGCTTACAAAGAAAAGAGCTCTTGATTAAGAAATATCAAGATGCTCAGCAGGTGTACGAAAAAGTCAATTCTCAACTGGATAAAGCAGGGATAGGTTATATAGACCTAGACCTCACCTGGAAGAAGAAAAATACTCTTGAATCTGTGTTTAGGTTGGGCAAAAAACATAAACTAGATTTTCCTATTTTGCATATAGCTTCACCGTTTAAAATATGTAGGCTTGAAAGTGGAGCCGGAACCCCAAAGTTGAAATTCAAAAACATCACTTACTCTTCAAAATGTGTGATGCAAGCTGATTAAAAATGCATACAAAAGATAAATGAGATTTTTTGTTTTGGCTCTACAAATCTCGAACATTCTATGACTGAGAATGAGACTGTCAAACCTGAACCAGATGAAATCAAGAGTTCATCCACAAGAATTTTTTTTAAAACTCTGGATCCAAAAATACTGGATGACTCCACAGAAACGATAAGACAGGCTTTCGAGCAAGACTTGCTTGAAACCTTGAATTATCCTACTAAAGGTCATGCAGATACTTCTGAGTGTAACTCCTCCGAAACATTTGAAAGTCCAACAAAACTAAAGACGGACAAAGCTTCTAGCTCATGCATACAAGGATCTCAAGCTCTTAATGATACTTCTATATTTCGACATTCACACAAGTATTTTCTTGACTCTGACTCTGAGTCAGAGGTGGACTCGTTTAAGGAGAAAGTTAAGACATAGGTCATTGCCAAAGAACCAGAGGTTGCAAAACCCCCTATTGAGAAAAAGATTCTCCTAGGTTCTGGCCGTGCAAGCATGACGACAAGTGGTAAATCCGCTCCCAAGTTTGAATACAGGGTAATGAGTGCAAAGTCTGTTTCATCTACATCAAAGAGCTCAAATTCCAAATCTAAGCCAATTAAATTCACTCCAGAACAGAAGGGAAAATCCGCTGCATGCTCTAACATTAATTCCTCTATTTTAGAGAGGCCTCAAAGGCCAAAGGAGTTGGGAACAAGAAATCAAAGAAGATCTATTCACTGTTAAAACAATCAGATCTAGATAGGAAGTTTGCTAGAACTACCAAGGCTAGGAATGATTGTAATAATTTGTTTTTTAATTCTCATGAATCATTTTGTCATCCAAAATGTGTTCATAGTTGTGAATGTGTTTCTCTGCTGCTTAAGTTAAAGCAGCACTTCTCTGATCCTAACTGTCTTCTCTCTGGGTTACAAAGGACTAAATCCAAGAAGACCCAGAAAGAAAGAAGGTTCCTAAAGCCAAGTCTAGTAACCCTGGTATAGAGACGAAGCCTCTCCCAAAGCTTAAAAAACTATCCTCCGTTCCTAATCATCGAGGACCCATTATCATATGGGTACCTAAATCCCTATAATTTTTTTTGCAGAAGTCGCATGTGGACATTTGGTATCTTGACTCTAGATGCTCAACACACATGATTGGCAAAAAGAGATTACTCTCCTTATACAGAGAGAAGATTGGAGGAAAAGTGACCTTTGGGGATAACAACCAAGGAGAAATAAAGGGATACGGGGATCTACTACAAGGTAAGGTTTATGTCTCTAAGGTTGCTGATGTCTCTAGGGTTAAACATAATCTTTTGAGCATAAGTCAATTGTGTGATTCTGGCTACAATGTCAAGTTCCAAAAGGAAGCTTGCTCCATTATGTCAGAATCAGGTCAAGAGTTACTAAGAGCCAAGAGAAAAGGCAATTTAAATCTCATGAACTTCTTACCAAGAGACAATTTAGAGACACTCTGTCTCGTGTCTCGCAAGAGTAAAGAAGCTTGGCTCTGGCACCACAAGCTCTCTCACCTTAATTTCCAAAATATAGAGAAGCTTGTGAAGAATAATCTGGTTGACGGACTTCCAGCCATAAAGTTCGAAAAGGACCATCTCTACTCTGCATGTGAAATGGGAAAGCTCAAAAGAGCAACCCACAAAACTAAGACAGATATGTGCTGTGTCAGACCTCTGCATATGCTTCATGTGGATATTTGTGGTCCAATCTCTATGCAGAGCCTGTCTAGTAAAAAGTATATCTTAGTCTTAATTGATAAATACTCACGATATACTTGGATTGAGTTTGTAAGGCAAAAGTCAGATGTCCCAGAGCTGCTAATCAAATTGATGACCAAGATTCAAGTCCTTCTACAAAGCAAAATTTAGAAGCTGAGAAGTGATAATGGAACAGAATTCAAGAACGCCAAGATTGAAGCGTACTTGGACATAGAGGGCATAACTCAGAACTTCTCTACAGCAAGGACACCACAACAAAATGGTGTCGTAGAAAGAAAGAACTGAACTCTGGTCGAAGCTGCATGAACAATGCTAGCCAGCTCTGGTCTTCCAACCCGTTTTTGGGCAGAAGCATTCTCGATCGCCTGCTTTATTCAAAATAGAGCAACGGTGGTAAAGAGACACATGAAAATGCCTTATGAACTAATCAACCACAGAAAGCCTAACGTTAAAGTTTTGCATGTCTTTGGTTGCAGATGCTTCATCCTAAATGAACGAGATCAACTTGGCAAGTTCGATAAGAAGACAGATGAAGGCAAGTTCCTTGGTTACCCCAGAAAAGCCAAGGCATACAGAGTCTTCAATCAACGAACCAAGACGGTCATGGAAAGTATCAACATCTCGTTCAATGATAAAGAACAAGTGACTTCGGAGTACATCAGCTCTGGACTCAAGCTTAACAAACAAACTTCCAATTCTCAAATGAAGTCAAGGAAATTTGAACTCAGGCTCCTATTTGAAGACTTCTATGGCGATGAAGACATCTCTGTACATGCACCAAGAGATGAATCTGCAAGTGTAAGTGAAGAACCACAAACGACAAGTACATCTGACTCTGGTCCTTCACACACCTATGCTTCCTCTGGTGATCATATCCATCCACAACCAGAGAAAACAAGCTCTGCATCAGAGCCCAGTCTTGTAGAGCCAGAGCATGAAACCTCTGGTTCTTCACCTGGTTCATCTGTACCATTATCCGAGGGGGAGCAAGCAGAACCTTCTTCGCCATCAACGAGCTCAATTCCGAACATGCCTACGAAACGTGATCAAATGTCCCCTACTTCTGTATTTGTCCCACAAACAAAATGGACAAAGGATCATCCTCTTCACCAGATCATTGGTGAACCTTCAAGTGGTGTAAAGACACGGGCTGCCACATCTAATGAATGTTTATTCGTAAACTTCCTAAGCATGGTAGAGCCTAAGAAAGTACATGAAGCCCTACAAGATCCTAGTTAGGTCGACGCCATGCAAGAAGATCTCCAACAATTCGAGAGAAATAAGGTATGGACTCTTGTACCTTTACCAAAGGATAAAATTGCAATAGGATGTAAATGGGTTTTCAGGAACAAGAAGGATAAGGATGGGATTGTAGTAAGAAATAAAGTAGGCTCGTAGCAAAAGGCTATTGCCAGGAAGAAGGCATAGACTATGACGAAACCTTAGTGCCAGTAGCAAGGCTAGAAGCTATACGCTTGTTCTTAGCCTTCTCTGCTTATAAGGGATTCTGAGGCTATCAAATGGACGTTAAGTCAGCCTTCATGAATGGTAAGCTGAAGAAGGAAGTCTACGTTCAGCAACCTCCAGGGTTTGAAAGCTCCACACACCTTGAGTACGCCTAGTTCTTGGACAAAGCTCTGTATGGACTTAACCAAGCACCTCGAGCCTGGTATGAACATCTCTCATTTTTTCTCTTGTCTAATGGATTTGAAAAAGGTATAATTGCTACAACTTTGTTTATTAAGAGGTATAAAGGGGAGATGATCTTTGTACAGATCTATGTGGACAACATTATCTTTGGTTCAACGAACCAGAGGCATTGTGATAAATTCTCTGCGTTGATGAAGAGCGAGTTTGAAATGAGCATGATGGGAGAATTGACTTTCTTCCTCGGCTTGCAACTAAAACAGAGGGTGGATGGTATTTTCATTAGCCAAGCTACGTATGTCTCCGACCCTGTGCAACACTAAAAAACAAAGCAAATCGATGTTCGTTATCATTTCATTAAAGACCACGTAGAGAAAGGTACGATTGAAATGTTCTTTATTAGTACAGATTTACAATTTGCTGACATTTTTACAAAAGCTCTTGACGAAAAGAGATTTAACTTTCTGGTTAGCATGTTAGATATGCTCAATCTTTCAAAATAAGCCAGAGCCTCTGTATGTACTATACAGAGCCTCTGCATCTTTTATGCATACTTATGTTTTATTGTTTATTATATTGTTTCATGATACAGAGCCTTTGCATAGTACATGCAGAGCCTCTTGCTCAAGTCCTAGTCGTGTGATACAGAGCCTCTGTATAGTATATATAGAGCCTCTGTATGTACTATACAGAGCCTCTGCATCTTTTATGCATATTTCCGTTTTATTTTTTATTATATTGTTTCATGATACGGAGCCTTTGCATAGTACATGCAGAGCCTCTTGCTCAAGTCCTAGTCGTGTGATACAGAGCCTCTGTATAGTATATATAGAGCCTCTGTATAGTACATACAGAGCCTCTGTACCTTGGTTCTTTTGCATGTTCAATACTTATCACATATGATGCAAGCATAGTTCAAGGAGGAACAAATAAGAAGAGCTCAAGTCAAGGGGGAGCACCATATCATGTCACACAGAGCCTCTGCTTGAAAACTTGTTGGGTTTGAGTAAGAGCTTTAAAGTTGTATTCAAGTTTTTCCTTAGTGTAGTTTTACATTGTAATAGTGTAGAGCAAATTTTTCTGGATATGATCGTGCAAGGATCCGAGAGCCATACCTAGAAGATGTCTACTTTGGAATCTTCATCCGTCATTGAAAAGTTCTGAGCGGTAACAAAGTTCTTGGTATTCATAAGCAGACAAAAGACTACCGCATTGAATACAAACATCTTTTGAAAGCCAAGTGCCTACCAATAAGTGAAGTGCGTACAAATTATCGGATTGTAACGATTAAACAAATTGATGCTCAGAAGCTTTTAAGAATCTGGTATCCTGTATTTACAGTCACTAGGCAGGATGGTCAGATTTGGAGGTTCAGCAAAGCAGATTTTTCAAACTTATATTTGAATGATCTTGAATACATGTACTTTGAACTCAGAAACATGACGAATAGAAAGGAAGGAGAACTGATTGCTCTTGAGGCTATCAAGAGATTTATGCCTTGTCATGTGAAGCTAGCGATGGTCATTGATTTTCAAATGGGCCTTGAAGATAATCAACGGATCATCAATCTGAAAAGACCAAATCAAGAATTAGAAGATATTGATGCTTATCCTGTCTATATGATTCTTGAAAAGCCAGAGTTCGGGGGCTTCTACTTTGCTCAACTTCAAGTAAAGAAATTCATGAGGTTTAGTGAGTTGAATAAATATTCTGATGGTATGATAAGATTTGTGAGAAGGGTACTTGACTTGATAAGGGTGAACAATGATAGAGCTGCTGAATTAGAGAGGATGAGTTCCAAGGAAACATATTTGTTGGTCAATGCGATAAATTTGCTCGAGGAGAAAATCCAATACAGGAATGCTCTGAGAAGATTAGAGAAAATTCTTGGACTTCGAAAGACGAAATTTACAAGAGTCCAAACTTGAATCCAAAGGGGGGGAATGTTGGGTTTGAGTAAGAGCTTTAAAGTTGTATTCAAGTTTCTCCTTAGTGTAGTTTTACATTGTAACAGTGTAGCTTTACTATTTCCTAGTATAAATAGTATTTTCCTTGTAATTGTCATTACCAAGTGATTAGCAGATTGTAATCAAGATTTCAGCTGTAATATTCTCTCTCTCAATCAAATCAATCTTTGATAATATTCTCTCTACTATTCTATTCATCTTGATTCTTGAAGATCTTATCATGTTTGTATGAATTTTGGACTTAACAAAACTTCTTATGATTATAGAACAGAGGCTCTGTATGTACTATACAGAGCCTCTGCCTCTAAACATAGCGAGTTTTCTACAACAGACATGTATAGTCCAATCACGAGTCTCTGTATGAGATCCTAAGGTATGTTCTCTTTCTGCATGTAGTACTCTGGTTTTTTGCAAAACCTCTATTTCACACTAACCAGAGTATTTACACTTCATAACTTTTTTAAATATATTATTTTATTAAGAAGGCGTACGTTTTTATTTTTAAATTTTCATTTAGCTGTCATTTACATGAAGCATCACTGCTTGTAAGTTTAATTTTTCAAACGTGGGAGGCGCCACTTGCAGCTGGCAGTCCATGTGGCGCTCCCCCACAGGCTATGTAAAAACCTTTTCAGTTTAATCTGACGATCGGGGCGCTAATACTCTAGTGTTTTTTAATTTTTTCTATTTAAACAATATTTTACCCCCAAATTACTTTCTACGCTTTCAAAGAAATTACAACGAATCCGTCGTCTTCAAGCTTCCTCCCGCCATTGTTACACCTTCAAAGCTCTCAAACCAGTATTCAGAGCTCGATTCAGTCATCAAAAGTTCATCCCATTTGTCAAGTAAGTTCCTTAAACCTTTTCTCAAACCCTTGATTAGAATCAAGAACTGATTCTTGAAACCCTAACCTTCTTTAAACCATTCTTTTTCCCAAAAACCTGCAACCATGTCCTCCTCCGAGTCAGGAAACTCCCAAACACACACCACAACCCACAAAACCGTTAAGGACACCAGTCAAAACCTGGTTCCTCTTCCTATCAAACCCAATAACCATGCCCTCCACCTCCAACTTGAAAACTTCGACCAATAATACCATCCCATCATCAACATCCTCCAAAAACACTTCTTAAACCCTGCCTTGACAAATACGGATGACCTTGTACCTGAAAGGTATATCCAAGAATACTAGCAATCTTGTGTTGTAACCGAATCTCAAAGAGTAATTGTTGAAGATTTCTAGGCCCCTGCTGCAAAAGAATTTGTTATTGTTCGCATTTCAAGGTCCATGCTTTCGCGGGTTCTTGAAATCCCAACAAAAACCGACCTAGGGCTTTCTAAGTATGCCTCTCTCCCATCTAGGGACGAGATAGTGGCATTTTTGAAATTTTTGGGGTACACCAAGGCAATCCAGTACCCATCACAATATCGCCGTCAATACCTACCACCAATGTGGAACACACTTTTCACATTGGTCAACAGATCGCTGATAGGGAAGATTGGGAGCCTCGACATGTGCTCAATAATTGTTCTTCAAATCGTATATGGCATCTTCTTTGACTTATCTCTCAACTACTCCTTGATACTCTACACAGAGTTCAAGGCTGCCATGGCCAAGAAGTGTCAAGAAGTGACCAAAGGGAGACAGTTCCCATCTCTGCTATTTCCATGGTTCTTGGGTCTTCTTCTTCTAAGACCTGCTCTCGACGACAACAATATTGATGTGGGTCATCTACCTGCTCACATGGTCAACGTGCTCACTCAATACAGGCCTACAGTTAACAAAGAGGGATATGCAGCAGAGAGGCCAATCCCAAAGAGGCTCATGGGTTATATGAAGAGAAAGGAGATTAGAAGAGCATACAGATGTACACGCGAGACACTACAACAATCGTCTTGAACCCCGGTATGCATAGGAACAACCGATGAAGATGAGAGAACTGAGGAAACATTAAGGCCTCAAGCAGAGGGAGAGACGATGAGAGAAGAAGAAGAAAGGGTAAGAGCAGAGCAAGAGAGAGAGAAAGAAAGAAAACGAGAGGAGGCGAGGAAAAAAAAGAAGAGAGGGAGAGGAAGAAAAAGGAAGAGGCAAATCGAGCAAAGCAAGAGAGATTGGCTGAGCTTGCTTGTGTTCGAGCAGAGATTGGTTGAGCTTGCTTGTGTTCGAGCAGAGGAGGAGCAAGCAGAAAAAGCTCGCAAGAGATAGATCGCTCGTCTGAGGGAAGAGGCCAGACTCAGAGCAGAGAAAGAAGCTCATCGAAACTTGGCCCAATCCTCTAGTCCAAACCAAGAGGATGACTAAGAGCACTACGATGATGCTGCAAGGTCTTATATACAATTATGGAAAGTGAGGAAGAAGAAGAAGAAGTGCGTGAAGAAGAAGAGAATGAAGAAGAAGAGAGTGAGGAAGGAGAGGAAATCGAAGAGGAAGAAAAGGAAGAAGAGGGAGGAGGTGCAGCAGCTGCTCTGCCTCAGGGCAAGCCAAAGCAGCCTAGGCTAAATAGGCACACTCGTTTTACCACCCCAACTCCTAGCGCAAACGAATCATCTGACTCCGGTGGTCGAGACACGGTGGTCATTGAAACAGAGGTGCACAACTCGAACCCAAACCAGCCTTTCCAACCAGAGGTCACATCTGCCTCTGGTTATATCAGCCAAAGGGAAGCCTCACCACAGGGAACACCCTCTCAAAAGGGTGCAACCTTTGAAAATATAAGTGATATGTCTCCCCATATCACACCACTTTCCTATACAGAGGAATTTGTTTCCTCTGCACGTGTAGACTCCCAACCTTGTTCAGAGCAAGGAATAGGTGCACAAGGCTTGGAGACTCTCGACCAGTCTCTTAGTCCACTCATGAAGAGTCTTCTAGCTGGCTCTGAACCAGCCTTGGATACTCTCGATAACAAAACAGAGGTAGTGAATTCTCCTCAAGGATCCTTCAGAAGTCCTTCCCCGACCAACATCAATCAAGTCGGGAATGAAGGCGTCCCTAGAACGGGGACTCAATCTGGCCTATATGTTGAGCCAGAGGTTACACCACCTGCATATGTCACAAGGGAAGAGTTTCATTCCCTTTTCACCTCTATGCGGGGTTCCTTGGAAGAGCTAAAACTCATCATGGCCCATGCAGAGCTGTCTTCTTCTGGCCCTGCTTTGGATGAGATATGAGCATCCTTGGCAGTATTGAGAGCTGAGTCTTTGACAATTGCTTCTCGTCTCGAAACCTTAACAGAATTGATGGCACGCAATGCAGAGACCTTGCAAAAAGTCATAGCATCTTTACAAAGAGGTGAAGCGTCAACTTCCCACGACGCACAGGCGATCATTCTTCTGAATGTACCTGTGGATTATGTCACACAGAGCGCAATGAATGCTCTGGGTGACAGACTTCTGTAGAAGGTGGCAGACTTCACTTTAGATTTCAATAACAAAGCCACAGAAGCAATGGAGGCCATCAAAGTTGCATTGCCGAAGTTCAATTACCGCTCGGATGATGAAATTCGAAAGGTTGGCGATGCAGTCGAAGATCTCCTCAAAGTTATTGAGGAGATGATCAAGTCAATGCCTCGAGCAGAGGACTAGAGGCGAAAGAGATGAATGGTCCATCTTCTTGTGCTGAGCCATCAAAGAGGAGACGACTTGACGATGATAAGGACCTAGACGATTTTGGTCCTCAAAATCGTCAAGAGGGGGAGAACTATCCTACGGCCATTCCAAGTGCAACACCTATGGCTGCCCCCTCTGCACCAACGTCCTCTGCACCACGCCAACCAGCTCAAGATCCTTCAAGGCAGAAGACACAGAGCCAACCAGTTACAGATCATGTAGAGGCACTTTGCAAAGGAAAGATGCCCATGGCATCTCAGGCAAGAGACAACCTAGCTACAAAAGACTATAGAAGTGATAGATCTTCTATCTGTCTATGGATCAGATGATTCAGACCTGGCTCTGTCTTCAACAACAGAGTACGCAATGGACATGGCTGCTCCTACAACCAGAGAACAAGAAGAAGAAGTAGAGGTGGTAGCTGTGAATGTGGCTGATCCGTCACTTTTGCACATTCTAGTTGCCATTCCTCTAGAAGAAGTCACTGTTGCTGCTCCTCCACCACATCAACATACACATAGAGCTAGGGTCCCTGCTCAAGGGACCAGGGTTGTCACTCCTGCTATGAGGTAGCAGGTACCTGTCAAGCCAAATAGAGCAGACTTAAAAGGCACAACCAGCGGGCCAAAACGAAAGCATCCTTCTGATCGTGTCCAAAGAATCAAGGAAAGTATGGATGCCATGTTCACGGCAACATCCCTTGATAAACCAATTAAGGAAAAGGCAGACAGCAAGGAGATCTACCAGTTCCTCTACAACCTAAGAGAAAAGACATATTTTCATGATTTCATTACTAAATCATCACATGCATGGACTCAAAACTAATCAATTATGCACAACATCAAAAACAAGATAGGAGGAGTTTTACCGTTGATTTCTCCACAAATCCTTCAAGAATCTTGATAAAACACTTGATTTAGGGATAGATTAACACCCAAGTGTGTGTAATCGCACCTTAGAACACCAAGAATGATTTTGAGAGAGAACGGGGTTGAAAATGGTTAAAATGGGGCTGTTTTGGGGGTTTTCACGTCTTAAACCCGAGTTGGGTCGGGTTGACCTAATTTGGTACCCATTTTGACTACTAAACACTAAAAATTGCATAACTTTTTGCTCGGGACTCTGTTTTCGATGAGGTTTTTGCCTATGCGTCCGAAACGAGATAACCTACAAGCTCTAATAAAAAGATTCCATTGTTAAAACCCAATGCTCAAAACCATACCCGAAAAGTCGATGTTTTCAACACATATTTAAGCGTATTAGGAAGATGGATGTTACAAATACCTCCTCCTTTTGAGGATTTCGTCCTCGAAATCAAGGTCTCTCAAATAACTCCGGATACTTAGCCTTCATTTCATCTTTGTTCTCCCACGTCCAATTCGGACCACGGTGATGCTTCCATTTAACAAGAACCAAATCTACGATCTTCTTTCGTAGATTAATGGTTCTTTCATTAAGAATGGCCTCGGGTTCTTCTATGTACCTCAATCTCTTATCCAACTTGACCTCGACCAATGGAACGGTCTTCTCATGCTTACACGAGCATTTCCTTAGATAGCTAACGTGGAAAACGTCATGAATACCGGAGAGTTCTTCTGGCAACTCCAAACGATAGGCTTGTTTTCCAATACATTCAAGGATTTTAAAGGGTCCAACGAAGCATAGACTCAATTTCGCTTTCTTACCAAACCGTAGAATTCCCTTCCAAGGTGATACTTTCAGCATCACCATATCTCCCACTTCAAACTGAATCGGTCGTCGTCGTTTGTTGGCATAAGATTTTTGTCGATCTTGGGCTATTTTCATTCTTTCACGTATGACCCGTATCTTATCATGTGTGGCTTGAATCAACTCGGGTCCAACCAACACTTTCTCTCCGGTTTCTTGCCAACAGAGAGGCGTATGTCACTTACGTCCATACAAAGCCTCAAATGGAGCCATGCCGATCATGGAGTGATAACTGTTGTTATACGAGAACTCTATAAGTGRCAAGTGGTAATCCCAGCTTCCACCAAACTCCAAGATACAAGCTTGTAACATATCCTCCATTGTTTGAATCGTGCGCTCTGACTGTCCATCGGTTTGGGGGTGATAYRCGGTACTAAGAGCGACACGAGTCCCTAGYTCTCTTTGCATACTAGTCCAAAAATTTGAGGTAAATCGAGAATCATGATCAGAAATCACCTTTAACGGTACACCGTGACGGGAAATTATCTCATCGATGTATATTTGTGCCCAACAATCCATAGATAAATCTTACCGAACCGCGAGAAAATGAGCACTTTTTGTTAACCGGTCCACAATTACCCAAACACTATCGTGTTGACGTGAAGTCTTCGGTAACTTCGTTACGAGGTCCCTGGTCAACTCTTCCCATTTCCAGACGGGCACCTCCAAAGGTTGTAAACTACCATAAGGTTTTTGGTGCTCAGCCTTCACTTGCAAACACGTAACGCATTTCTCAACATAACGAACAATATCAACTTTCATGCCCGGCCACCAAAACTCGGTACGCAGATCATGATACATTTTTGTACTACCGGGATGAACGGACATTCTAGATTTATGAGCTTCTGCCAGAATAGTCTCTCGCACACCACCAAGTTTCGGCACCCAGATTCGGGATCTAAACACTTTCACGCCACGATTATCTTCCGAGAGAGAATCTACACATCCAACTATCCTTTCAGAATTCACATGTTCAGGTTCTAAAGCCTCAGCTTGCCATCTTCGCAGGTCGTCAATAAGTGTAGACTGTATGGACGTGTGAGTGATTGCGTAACAGATATAAGAGACATACGCGTTTCGACTCATAGCATCCGCCACCACGTTGGCTTTACCAGGATGATAGAGTATCTCACAGTCATAGTCTTTTATTAACTCCATTGCCTTTTGCTGTCTCATATTCAAAGTCTGTTGATCGAAAATGTACTTCAGACTCTTGTGATCCGTGAATAATTGACATTTCGTCCCATACAGATAATGACGCCATAATTTCAAGGCAAACACTACCGCCGCCAACTCAAGATCATGAGTGGGGTAGTTATTTTCATAATCCTTCAACTATCGAGAGGCATACGCAATCACTTTGCCTCGTTGTATCAATACGCAACCCAATCCCAACTTCAACGCATCACTATAAACCGCATAGTCATCGTTACCTTCGGGTAAGGCAAGAATCGGAGCGCTCGTCAAACAAGCTTTCAAGAGCTGAAAAGCTTTCTCTTGTTCTTCATTCCATACAAACTTCACAGCTTTGCGAGGGAGTGAAGTAAGGGGAACGGCAATCTTTGAAAAGTCTTTTATGAATCGTCGGTAATAACCCGCTAATCCAAGAAAACTGCAGATYTCTGAGGCATTCTTCGGTTGTTCCCAATTCTGAATTGCCTCAATTTTAAATGGATCGACGGAGATACCCTCACCGGAGATCACATGCCCTAAGAATTGTACCTTTATGAGCCAGAATTCGCATTTCGAGAACTTGGCATATAATTTCTCTTTTCTTAGTAACTCCAACATCTGTCGGAGATGCGTAGCATGATCAATTTCTGACTTAGAATACACAAGTATGTCATCAATGAAGATAATGAAAGACTTATCGAGCATAGACCGACATACTCGATTCATCAAATCCATGAATATAGCCAGAGCATTCGTTAGACCAAATGGCATTACCAATAACTCATAGTGTCCGTATCGGGTACGAAAAGCCGTTTTTGGTACATCTTCATCCCGTATCTTGAGCTGATGGTATCCGGATCTCAAATCGATCTTGGAAAAATAACTTGCTCCTTGCAGTTGATCGAACAAATCGTCAATACGAGGTAACGGATATTTATTATTGATTGTTACTTTGTTTAACTCGCGGTAATCAATACACATGCGAAATGAACCATCTTTCTTCTTTACGAATAACAC